>NW_024372702.1:638372-916097 GCF_014805655.1 Passer montanus
AGGAAGGAAGGAAGGAAGGAAGGAAGGAAGGAAGGAAGGAAGGAAGGAAGAAGGAAGGAAGGACATTTGCAATGGAAAATCATTAGATCTGTTAGACCTGTTCTGTGAGAAGGTAAGCTTCATGCCTTAAAACCTAATGTTAGAGACTCTTCTTCATAAATAAGCCCCCCTTGTATAGCCTGGTGCAGTTACTGCCTGAATTTATACACATAATAAACCCAGGCTTTGCTTCAGATAATAAAGTCTCTAACGGCACAAGGAATAATCCTAAGGTGGTGGCTAAGTCTGGTTTGTGGGTGATCTGAGGGGAGGATTGGGAATGGCCCCCCAAAATGAGCAGTTGGTTGTGACAATGATTAATGGCCTGTGATAGCAGAAAATGAAGCATTCTTCTGTGTTTGCCTCCAGGTGATGAAGCATTCAAAGTTAGGAGCTATATCAACACATGGCTTTCTATATATCTTGCCTTTCCCAAAAGTGGCAGTATGAGAGATGAAGCTGGGCAATCTGAATTGACCTGTAGAGGCCATCTAGACATTCAGGATGCCACAGTGTAACTTGACTTCCCTCCCCATACTTTAAATTGCAATCCCTAAATGTGCTGAGGAAGTACTTGAATATTATAAGCAAAGAAGGTGAGATAATAAATGGAAAGAAGAGGTATAGCTGGGCTCAGCACTTGCCATCAACAAATCTTGGCTGTGACCGGAGGTACCTATAAAATCCAGAAAACAAATAGTTATTTAACAAATAGGAGATAAAAAATATTCCCCTTTAATAGAGTTGAGGAGAAGATGAGAATAATTTTTAATTATAAGTTTGGTTTTTAATTTGATTACTAATACAGCTTGATTTAACACATGTTCTTAGGAAAAGCAAGTGAAAAAGGTAACTGTGGTAAGGGATAAAAGATACTCCTGGATAAGTAATCTCAGGAAAACAAAAAGAAAAGTTGTTGCTAATTATGAATTGGACAGACAAGGCTCAAATAAAGTTGCCAAAGTAAAAGGCAACCCTTGCAAAAACAAATGAAGTACAGAACATCTCTCTGGAAGCACAATGGTGCTGTAAAGACACTATTCCTGGTACTCATGGTACTCAAAATTGAGCTCTTGTGACTCTCTGGGGAGTGCCTGGCTGGGGAGTTCTGCCACAGAAGCAGCACAAACCTAGTGATGCAGATGCAGTTAGAAATATTATGAGATATAACACCACTTTGTCCCATACCTATCATAGTGTTACCTTAACAGACTGAATCCTGTGTGTCACCTTAAAAGGAAGAAAGCCCTACAAAATACTAAACAAAACAACCCAACAAAAAACCAACCAGCAAACAATGGATTTCTGCATAGGAAGGTGTCTGTAAAATTATAAATTCACCTGAGTTCCTTACTCTTTGTGAGCCTTGCAAACTGAGCTACTGAACATGGGGCAATTTATATCACCCACCCTTGCAAAAAGCAAGGGCACGTGAGCAGTGCAATGAGACCATGCACAGGACCAGCAGAATTCTTTCATCCAGTCCATTTCAGAAGGCCAGGCATTTTTATTGCCAAGTTGATGCATTAGCTTTCCATAATGCAAATGGAACTGGATGTGTCAAGGAGCACAACTGTATTTTACCAGCAGTTAGGAGATCGGGATTACTAATAGGTTCATATCCCAGGACAGATTTACTCTGTTTAATTTTGTCTGTTGCAAAGGAGAGGTTAAATCTAGATATATGATTAAGCAGATAAAGCAACTTTTTATACAGTGCTTAGAAGAGCAGCATCTGTTCCTGGGAGATTTGTCATCCTGCATAGACAAACCGCATGTTTATCAAACAGCTCCTGGAGCAGTCTTATTAGCTGGAGGTGGGCTTTATTTATTTATTTATTATAGCAGATTTGAATAGGAAGACAGTTTTCAATCATTCCAAATTCAAACAGCACTTTATTTTTTATCTTTTTCTTGCCTAAGGTATTTTTTCCACCTCCTTTTTTTTTTTTCTAATTTTTTTTTCCTTTTTCAAGGTGGTGAAGACGGGGGACAAAGAGTCAGAAAAAAAGATGAGAAGGGAGAGAGTAAACTCAACAAGAGCCCCGTGGTTAGAGTTGTTTTCTGTGCTCAGTTTCTCCCTGAATGTGAGGGTACTCAGAACCTGCCTTTTATAGAGGAGAATGGGAACACTGAGTGCCTGGCTCTGAGGTAACATCACTTACAAAATAATCCTATACCTGATCTGAAGCAGTGAAGCTGAATCAAAATTAGGTCTTTTCTGTGCCATCAAGTTTAATTAATATACCCACATAGCTAAATCAAATTTTGTGACAGAAAGCAGGGAGCTGCCACCAGGCCAAAGTGTTCTGCCACCAGGCCGAAGTCCTGGAAGTTGGAAGAAAAGGCAGGATCTTGCTCACCATGTGCTGTGACTCCCTGGGTAATGAGCTCTATAATGCACAGTTTTGTCTATGGTGCTCTCAAGTACACAGCACAGTAGCAGATAGTTGAAGCAGTTTTTTGGGAGAGAGGTATAATGGTTTTTCAATATATTTATATTTGTTCCCCAGATAACAGCAGTTAGTTTGTTGACTTAATCTTTCCCATGGCAAAATTAATTTTTATCTCTTTTTGAGACCTGAGCTGTTCATAAACGTAGAGGTCGAATTTGCTGTTCATAAGGAGGACTCTTATTTCTGAGCACACAAAATATTTCCCATCTTCAAACTGACACTCAGGCACTGAGGAGAGACATCTTTAGTCTATCCTATCCTCCTCTTGTTATCTCTTTCAAGCTTATTAACTATTCCTCAGCAGACACGAGGAGCCTTTCTATATTTCTGAGTGTTTCCACAAAGCTGAAAGATGAACATTACTACTGGCTTCATAAAATTCACGTCAGATTGTTGCTATGTTTTATTTGTCAGAGTGGCTGAGCTTGTGACATCCAGAGGGCTCAGAATATATCACAGTCTTCCCTGGGAGTGCAAAAAAAACCCAAAACATTTGCCAAAATAGAGTGCCTACTGTCTCCCCTGCCTGCGCTGCCAACTTCTCTTTGATGCTGAGGGAGATGAAGACACATTTCAAAGGGATGAACTGATGTCCCACAAGTTTATAAGGCCTGGGGTCAAAGATAAAAAAGCATCAGAAGGCACCAAGTTGTAAACAAACAAACACTCTCGGCCTTGACTTTCAGCATTCATTGAACTGTGTACTTCACTCTGTGATAAAGAATAGAAAAAACCGAAAGATAAATTAGTGTTGAAGCTACTGAGCTGTTTATAAAACATGTGCTTTGGAATATGCATATGAAATATGAATTAATATATATAGCAAAACCACATACCATTAATCCAGGCAATTTTGAACACATTCTGAGAGTAAATTTTATTTTTTAACAACAAAAATACATGTTTGTGATGGTAATACAGTTTCAATTCTTGGGCTTCTGGGGATGTGGGGTGAAAATTTGAGCTGCAGTAGAGCACTCAAACATGTCTTTCCTAAAAACTAAAGTAACTTATCTGGGCTTGTGGCTCATAATAGGAAATGTTACCTAGTGATTTGGTATGCATCTCTATTTACATGGATAGTTAGACCTCTAAAAGGCTTTTTACTGTGGCAGCGCCCTGCATTTCTGTATGTGTGTGAGTACTGAGAAACAAAGTCTTTCAAAATGCCTTACCATTTTTGAAAAGCACATCATTTGACCTTCTTGCAAGAAGCATAGTACCTTCTTGTCACAGAATATTACAAAGTTATGACTTCATTATATTTCGTATCTAAAACCAATTTAATCAGACACAAAACACAGAAGTCCTTTTGCTTCTGCCTTGTTTTATTACACTGCTGTATGCAGATAGTTTACAGCAGTGTCATTGGTCCTTATTTCTACTCCATGTAGCCTACATTATTCATGTGCTGTGTCTTATTCATTAAAGTAGGACCCTTTGAAGTTTAGAGTGGCTTAGCTTCTCTGTGGACTTCTAATAATCCAAAAAAGAAAAAAAATTATATGGATCTCCTCTCCTAAAATATGAGTGGGATCGTAGGATACGCAGAATGCCCAGGTTGCTATAAAACTGAAAATTTCATTTCTACAAACCTCAGGGACAAACTGCAAGGAGTAAATCCCATGACAGTATCCATTTAATGGTGTGTATTTCAAAGGCTGCAAGACTGAAGTGAGAGAGAGAAGCAGTCAGAGAGAGAGATGAGTGTGGAGAAATGGGAAGAATTTGATAACATTAAATTAAAAGACAAAAACCTGCAATATTAACTACTCTGCAATAGAGCTATTCAGGAGTTGCATATCAGAGTCTTAAACTTGGAAATGAATGGCTTTTAGGGAGAAAGATGAATGGATAGCAACTTAGTGTATCCATGTCGACTCTGCATATACAAAGTTTGTGTGAGATTTGTTTTTTCTGTGTTTGGATTGATGTTGCACAGGGACAGGCAGAAGTTTCCATAGAGATGGGCCCATAAAATGGGTCTTGCCACCTTTTTGGGTGAGCAGTTTTGTATCACTTAGAAAGTCTACTCAGGAGACACTTCTGGCTTACAAAATGTAAGCATGACCAATCCCTTTTGCCTTGAGACTGAGAAGCCTGTGGAATGCTGGGGAGGTCCTTCCTCCAGCAGCTGCCAGGTCCAGCCTTGGTGGCAGCTTTGAGGCAGCAAGAGCAGCCTCTGGTGCTGGCAGCACTGCCAGACCTGCCCATACCCCACACCAGGTCCCCACCTTTTGTGAGCAGTGTGAGATACTTTGATTTTCCAGGACTATTACAAGCTAAAGAAAAAGGCTAGGTCCTCCTATATTGCTGCTCTTGCAGGGCAGCACTGCAAAGAACTGTTTTTGTTCTATTCTGAGACTTAGATTACTAAGATGGAAGGAAATAAATTTCAAGCGGGCAAAAATATGGGAGTACAACCTCTTTTTCTCTCTAAATTTTATGAGCTAGCTTGCCAAGAAGTACCAGTAATTTTTAACACCAAAGAAATGACATTGTAAGACTGAAAGGATTTAAAAATGAAAATAGGGGAAGGAGGATGTAGGGAGAGGGAAAAAATTACATTATTCCAGGGCTGTTAAACTATTAACAAGAGAGGTATTATTTTGTTATTCATGTCAGAGATTGTCTCTCTGCCAAATCCATCACAAGAAATTCTAGTAATTAATCCACACAGACACTTATGCATCTAATCAGATTTGAGGTACTTGTGCTCTTGGCACAAATAACGTTTTCTAGTTACTTAAGACCAGTATAAATTGGCATTTAGCTGAAGCTAGCACCTGCACTGAACACGTGAACTTGTGCTTTTCAGTAAACTACCTCAGACTTTTTCAATAGAAAAAAGCAGACAGAGATGAAAGAAAGCACTGGGAGATGCCAAAACTTTCAAAGAATCATAGAATCATTAAGACTGGAAAAGACCTCTGAGATCATTAAATCCTACTGTTAAGCTGGTACCATGTTCACCACTAAACCTTGTCCCTAAGTGCCAATTTTTTTTTTTAACACTTCCAGATGACTACGGGAGATTTACTGAGGGAGTAAATCAGAGTGCTGAGCAGAGATCTTGTCCAGTGATCTCAAATACATATTGAAAATAAGGATATTTAAGCAAGTAATTAATCATGATGCTTTAAATGATAATTTCAACTGATTTGCTAGAAATAACACATTGTGGCAATGTGGAACTGTGACACTAAAAACATCCTGGAGTAAGCAAGATAATTTCAGTTTTTAAGAATCTGAAAACTCATTTGATTATGTAAGGCACTACAAAGAAAGTGGAATAAAACCTTGATATCTCCTTAAAAAGTTAACACAGTAAAAATAAACAATTGGTGCAATATATTTGTACTACTGAATACCAATTCACTCTCAGAAATGGTGCAAAAAGCAAAGGTTTTCTTCTCCTCAAGAGGTGGAAGTTGGTGAAAAAATAAATTATATTCCTGTGAATAAATTCTGCTTAGGTCATATTTCTTTTGATGGAATTGATCCTTTTATCAAAGATCAAAGATCCAAGATCATCTAATATACAATTTTTTTTTCAAAGTAAAAATGTAGCTAAAATTATTACCATAGGTCTTAGTCCAGAATTTAAACCTGAAATGGCTGACATTTTAAATGAAAATATATATTGTTTTGAATGAAACAATATATTATTTTCACATGCAAAAAATCTATCTCTAGTAATTTGTAGAAGAAGTAAAAGAAATTATCATACAAGATTTCTCATAAAACTTAGATTAACTGGTCCGAGAACCAAAAGCTACTGTGTCACCTTGAAGCCTGACTGCATGGCATGAATTATGTGCCAAAAATCATCAGTGTGTCCCAAAACAACAACTTAGTCTCAACAAGTCATAAAAGAATGTGTATTGCTGATTGATTGTCAGTTCTTGTCTTCACAAGAAAACATTCATCAAGCAGGAGGGCCAGATGAGTGGGCTCAGATTAGACACTGTGGAAATCACTGCTCTCATGAATTAGAGAAAGTGAACCTCTGAATATCAGTGATGGGCTTTTAGAACAGAGGTGGCACAGGCTTTTACACTGAGCTTCCTGTAGTCACCAAGAAATGCTTTCCTTTCTTCAATGCACACAGATTTTCAAGCAGAAGCTGCACTATTACCAAGTAATTTACATATAAATTAATCCATATTAGACCATATGAATCACTCACTCCTTCACAGGAGTGATTACCATCCAGTTGGTCTGATTGCCTAAGCCAACATATCCATCATAATAATTTGTTTTAAATCATTAGGTAGACACTCCTTTTAATGGGCCTTGTGTTACAGTTCTACTGGAGACAGGCCTAAATAACAAAGTCCAGCTCTGAAGTTCAAGTTTCCAGTTATTTAGCACAATCAAGAGTGACATTCAAATGTGTGATGCTGCTTCAGACTGTGCAAACAAGGTCTGATGCACAGGAACACCAGGGAAAATCAGGACCTTGCTGCCTCCACACAGACTCTAGGTGAAGGTTGTGGTGCTAAATGTTCCTCTCACATGACATCAGTCAATCTTCACTGCTTCCAAACTTTCTTTAGCAACTACTGCCTCTAATTTCTGCTAAAGAAACTGCTTGATTAATGCCTTGATGGTAGCAATTTAATTTTCCCGCATACGTTTTTGTTTTCTGAAGTGAACCTGTTAAGTTTAAGGAGTGAAGCTGTTTTGAGAGAACAGAAATTGCTGCATACTAGATCTATGAACTTGATAACTCCCAAACTCACCCAGCGCCCTCTGGGAGTTACATGTTGGTTCCTACCACAGAAGACAGTACTACCAACCAACCAATCCAGCCCAAATCAATCTTGACTAATTTACTGCAGCAGATGTGTGGAAGATGCATAAGATGCATAGAATTTTTTAATCTCTGGAGTCAAGTTAAAATGGAATACTGTCATTAAAAGGTTATCTGGTATAATAACATAGCCAGTAAAAGGCTGGAGAAGGGTGTATTATTCTGTGAATTGTTTTATGAAGTATCTCTGATATGACAATCAGGGACCTAAATCCTTCAACAAGGAGAGATTTACAAGAACTTGTCTATAGAGACAAAGTGTTTTGACTGACTTCAGGCAGCCCTGGGATCAGGGATTAGCAGAATTGCTCATAAATATGGCTTACAGCTACAGAGTGCCACAACTGGGAGCCTTCAATGGGAAACTGTGTGTAAACATGGCTATGGAAACAGTCTCCACATACTGATCACAAAATAGATGAGGTTTAATAGCTTCACAGACCTATGTGTTGGACTTTGTAAAGGTACTTTCATTTATTAGCTCACACCATTTTATTTATGCCCATAGAATTTTTCTAGCAGTCTTTTTTGTTGTTGTTGTTCGGGGTTATTTGAAAGTCTCCCACTTGGACAATCCCAACCTGTGAGACTCCTGCATGGATCAAGGATGAGTGTAATTCTCCACTTGGCACTATCTTCTTAAAGGGCTGCATTTTTGGTTTTTTTTGTTTATTTTATTTTTTCTTTTTCTTTCTTTTTTTCCCCTTTTATTTTAATGAATGATAAGCATTATAAGATGGATCAGGTAGAATTTAAATATCACAAGCTGTTAAATGCCAAACACTTCAGGAATACTTAATTAAGCAGCAGTACGCAGCAGGCGGTCAGGCTCGGAGTGGCTATTGCATTTCTGGGATGGCATCATGCTGGAAAAGCCCATCTGATTACCTTTATTAACCACCTCAGAACAGTAGTAATTAACTACTGCAGAAATTTACTGTCTAAAAGGCACATTGTTATCAATGAAATGAATGCAAGTTTTCACAACACTGCACTTAATGGGCATTACTGCCACACACAAAGCAGTACTGGTATATAATTTCGCAGCCCATTTGAGTTCAGGTAATATTAGAGCTGTTACATAATACAAATTTTAAGCAGGATTCAGCTGGATAAGTAAGTGGAGTAGAGATTGCTGCTACCTGTGTGGTGCTGGCAATCTGTGACTAGCATCCTTTGATAAATGAAAATGATGAATCTTAAGGCTGGTCTTCAGAGACTGTGGCTGCATCCACTCTGTGAAAATGTATTCTGACTGCATGACTGTACTTTGACATTAACTGCCAAAACTGCAGCCACTGTGGATTTGATGTGGCTACGCATATCATTACAGCAAGAAATTAATTCAAGGTTCAACATGTCAGGGCAGCTTAGTGACTGGGGCCTAGTGTACTGCCGAAAGTACTGAGCTTCCTGTCTAAGCAAGGTAAACTATCAGACCCCTACAACTGGTCTTAATGGTCACTTTAGTCATTGCACCCTCCATCACGTGTTGCTGCTCCTAACCCCATGTGCTCAACAAGGGACAAATTGCTTTCCATGTAAGTAAATCCTCAGTAGAAGCAATGAAAGACGCATGCTAATGTATCCCAGCTGCTGATTAAACATGTCAAAACCTTAAATTGCCTTTCTTCTTTCAGCTCAATGTGTGATTCTTTTCACTTCTTGCCCTAAGCTCCTGGGAATTTGTGCACCTCAAACCAGTGACTGCATGTACCTCATGGATCATTGCTGGGCAAAACAACATCTCCATATACTTCATTCTGACTTTCCAGAATCCATTAGCATGCCAAGGAGTGAACTATTCCAGCCCCCTGAGCAGCTCCAAGGAGCCATCATCTCGTTTAAAATCTCTCTGACAGAAAACATGTCTTGCATCTTGCCTTAGAAGGGAACAATTGCCCAAGCCATTCGTATTGAGCCCAGGGTCAGCAATGGCTTTCCTGAACCTAAAATGATGTGACCTTGAAGCCCATTGTCTCACTGCCTCGGTGGGTCAGAAAGCAGGATTTTTATCCTTTTTGAAAAGAGGAGAATTGCAACTTGCTAGCACTTGCTTCTCAACTTTGGGATCGGCAGAAACAGCAAATGTAGTGTTATGGTACTGGCACAGTGAAAAAGCAATTTGAAAAAGGATGTTGTGACATAAGCCAAGACCTGTGCTGTTTGAGTCAAAATTACAGAAACATTCAGTTTTACTTAATGAGTTAGAAAATTTCTCATACAATGACTTAAAATTATCTCAAACCTTCCTGAAATAGCCTTTTTTAACATGTCATGAAATGACAATGGGAGGAAATGGTGCATGTTTATATTATGACCATTTCAAACCAATGTTGATCACCTCTTTGTGTCATATTTCACCAACATATATTTTATATCAAGTTAGCAAAATAGTATCTTTCAGGATTACAAGAATTACATTGGGGCAAGATATTGTTATTTAATGATCAATTTAGTACATTAGTTATAAAATAAATCCGTGTCACTATTGACACTTGCTATTTCATGCACACTATTCTTCTTAAGGATTTAACACTAGCTCACTTATGCAGGTGAAAAAGAGAAAAAGGAAGGACAGTAACTTGTGAACCAGGAGACATTTTTAAAACATGTTTTAAAATTATACTGCTATTTTTCAACATCTGCCTTTGGCAGCTTTCCTCCCTCAGCACAGTTACTAGTCAAGGCATTATTATTGCATATGTTCTGAAGATGTAGGATATACTTCAAAAGGCTTTATTTAAAAGAAATAAAATTTGTAACACACTCATTCCCAACAGCACAGTATAAAAATTTAACAGAAATAAAACAACAAAAATCTGGGGACCAGATGAGAAAATGAGTTCAAATTCATACTCATTTTCACTGAACAGTTTCATCTTTGGTCTCTGTACTATTTATTTCTCTTATTATGAAGAAAAAGGTTGAGTCAAGAGAAAGTGTGAGTCCCTGCAGAGGGACCGAAGAGATGTTGCAACAGTCAAAAGTGATTACAAAGAGACTGATAATAAAAATAGCAGTGAATAACTTGACTGACGCTGAGTTACTACTGGAAGTACGGCACCACCAGCTTGCCTGATGCACAGACAGATTTTTGTTCCGTTTCCAGATTCCTGCAATTATGTTGTTGTTGTAAGCAACAAAATATTTCAAATAATGATAGCAATTAGCAATGAAAACATACATTATGGGGCTCATGCAGTGTGCTCAAGGCATGAGCACACACAATCCTTCTTTCTCTTGATACTACAGAAATATTTTTACATTGTAAGACAGCATTTAAAGTCTCCATATATTATTTTCCTTTTGGACTTGAAATAAGAACTCTGGATTGACAGTAAAGTTGACTAGTAGGCAAAGGTGAGTCTTAATGCGAGTTCCAAATTTGAGCTCTCAATATTTAAGCCTTACTGAGCACCAGGAACTTAAACATCCAGGAGCTTTGCACTCAGACCGACAGCAAAGGCCCGGGGGTCCCAGGTGAAATAAGGCAGCACTGATATGCCAGAAGTCTGAGGCTGTGGTCCTCAGATCACCTTCCTGCATCTCTTAGAAATGGATTTTGCAGCAACAAGAGCTTTTGTCAGGAGGTTTTTCTGGGAGGGCTGTCCCCAGTTCTGAGGTTCCCTTCTCAGCCTGAGGAGGAACTGAGGAGCACCAGGGCTGTAAGGAGTGTGTGGGGAGCACTGTGCCCTTTCTTGCTCCTTCAGATATCCTTACATAAGTGCAGCACTGGATACCAAAATAGCAGAATACCAAAAGCACTGTCTAAAACCAAACAAGCCTGTAGGAAATAAAAGCCGTGACCTAGGTGAAATGATTTCACATTTGCAGACTGGTTGATGTGGGATTGGGGTGAGTACTGAAACACAGACACTCAGTGAAGTGGCCAAATCTTTGTAGTCTTGAGATATAACATCTGTAAGAGATAGAAAAGAGGTCAATAGAACAGAATAATGACAATTGTTTTAATTCTGTTTTATTGCTTATGCCAACCAGAGTTAGTGATGTGTAAAAAAATGAGAAGACTTTTATGCTATTAAAAAGATGCTTGAAAAATTTAAGGCTGGTTGTTCTTGAAACATGTCTTTCACATTGGACAAAAACCAACAATTTAGCTTTCTCAAAGAGTTAATGATTTTAGATTCTCTTTAAAATCAGCAATTTAATAGGAATCTGCCCCTTTGTGCTAATGCAAATTTATTTACACACAGTAGGTGTTTAAGTTTTTAACATTTGTATTTCAAACACACACTCTTAAAGTACACAAATCAGTTTTTTTTTTCCATTTTATGAAGTGAGATTTTGATTCAGATAAGACTGTGGTTAAATGCCCTTAGACTTGCTGTAAAGGCCACTCACTGACTGCAGCTGCACTGAAGTCAGTGGGAGTTTTTTTACAGACTTCAAGAAGGCATTAGATCTGATCTGGGTGAATTAACCATAGCAAAAGTGCTGTTATAAAAGCAGAATGTCATGACACCAATGCTATAGCTCATAGGCACTTTTTCTAGTCAGTCAGTGAATTTAGGAGGCTAAATACAAAGGAGGCACTGGCTCCACAGAAATGCATTATGAGGAAATGTTTCAATATTTTAATATTTAATTAATATTTTATTTTTAGTTTTTAAAAGGAAAGAGAAATAAATACAATGACTTAAAAGAAGTCATAAGGCAATATGTGTCTCCTCATTTGTGAGAAAATTTACAGGTACTTGAGCTGGTTGAGAGAGGAATGGGGGATAGAGGCAGGGAGAAATTGCTAGAATAACTGGAAATGAGGAGGTGGCCAAAGTCATAGCAGCTGAGGTTCTGGAGAACGCGGATGCAGATGGGGATGTGCATTTACAGGAACTCCCATGGCTCAATGCCAGGCTTAGAGCTGAATTGACTCCTTCCTGGAAAAGCTGCCATGAGCTGAATGTGCTCCCCCAGCCTGGGTCAAGAGGGCCAGGAGAACACAGGTTGTGCAAGTATTTAGAAAATTTTAACTGCAGGGAATTTGTGTCAGCCTTGTTCAGGTCATTGCCCTTCCAGTTTCTGCAGGAGTCACAGGCATCTGTAGCTAGCAAGAGATTTCTTTTCCTTAATCTAAGTTTCCATGGTGCACTAACATTTAATCTGACAGCAGGATGTAGGGGTTGTTGACATGCTTAAGCCATTTTTTTGTGATACCCTGTGAACTGAAGATATGAGCCAGAAAGGCTTTTAACCCCACAAAGATTGTCTATTTCTAATTATTTATTATCTTTGCTGTTATAGAATTTTCCTGTCTTACATTTAGGACATTGCTTCTTTTGCAGCCATCTTGTGATAACATTAATAATCCCCTTTTTTCATTTGTATTATCTCCCTGGAAATATTTATAGACTATGTTCATATTCCCCTGATTCCTTCTTTCTGCAGAGAGAATTAATTTTGTTTCCTCAGTCATTCTGTCTATTATATGTTAGACCATAATCCTTCCACAGTGTCATTTTCTTGCCCTTCTATGCATTGTCTCTACTTCTACAATATCATTTTTAATCATAGACAAGAGAACTACATAAAACTTCTTAAATATAATTGAATACATGTTATCTGCTATTTCAGCTGCTTGACTGAGCAAGGTGTAAGGCCAAGATGATACTTTCAACCTCTTTGTCATGCCAGAACATTCATGCTAAACTGCACTTAGTTTATTTTAGTCTCAAAATACAATGGAGAAGAGAGTTTCAGCCACACAGCATTAATGTTTCCAACAGGTGAGAAAGGAGGGGCAGAAGGAATGAAATTTAATCAGTTTTTATTATTTTACTTGTAAAACTACAGCCAGAAACAGCCATCATTGATACTTTTACTAAACATTTTTCAAGGCATATTGGAACACCGCAAGAGGATTTCAACTTCTAATTGCCCTTTAATTGCCGTGGTAGGTGTTCAGCTATTGTCCTATAATTTAACACCAAATCCAGCAGTATAGGTTTCATTCAGAGAGATGCTCTGTAGAGATATATTGGTTCAGTTTCAATTAGAAAAAATATTAAGACTGCAATCTATTCTTTTGATTCATATATCCATTCATTTGTTCCTGTAATAGTACCACATCTACCAGCCTCATTAACCATAATAGACCTTTAAGCTCCTGGTGGGTTATAGGTTTCTAAAGTGTTACAAAGTAATTCTTGTCACTATAATTTAAACATGATGTTGTTGTTATTACTGAATCTATTTTATGAACCTTTTTTCATAACCAGATATATGCAGAAATGCTTGGTTGTATATTGCTCTTGGCTGCAATGGTAAAAAAAATCTGGGTAATTACAGCTGACGAATGGTGGGTACTGAGCTCTTGAATGCCTACAGCAACCTTCTGCCCTAGCACACCTCACAGTGAAAGTGCTGCAGGATAATGCTAATGAAGAATATTGCCTAGCTGGCTCTGAAAAGGAGCCCAAACTGTGATCATTATGCATGAAGGTACTCATAGTCACTGTCAGGAGCTTTGCCAATGCACCTTTTCGACGTGATCGAATGACAGAACAACCCAAAGCATTATTGGATCCTACACTCAGAACTTGTAGATTTTTGTCTGTAGAAAATAATGCTGCTCTAGTCATTCATCAATAGCAGACACAAAAAAAGACATCTTGTATTCTATGCAAAGAGACTCCAGCAAAGCCCTAGATCAAGGAAAAGACATTTCTTGTATTCTGCATTATACTTTATCTATGATGGGTAGCAAGCAGAATAATGCATCTTGCTTTTATAAAACTATTTCTTCATCTCATAGAACCATATTTTGTAATTACCCAGCACTCCTTTAAGGATCTTTAAGGCTTTGTCAGCATCAGCTAGTACAACCAAACAACCTCCATGTTTGTCAAGTACATTCACAGGTTCTATTATATACCCTAAATGCAGTCATTTGTCATCTACCCATTATTTCAAACATCTGTAGTGGTGAGATGATTGTTGAACAGCCCGTCCTAATATTCAGGATAAAGCTCCTCCCAGAAGAAGATTAAACACCCATATCAGCTGGCATTTCAAGTCAGCCTTGGTGAAAGTGGACACAAGAGATATAACTAAATTGAAATTCAGGAACTGATCCTCTTCAGTGCTCATTAAAGGATTCATGTTACCTTAGCTGCACTCTGTTTAGGTGAAACCTGTGTAAACAACGTGAGCAACATGTTTAAATTACTCTGGAGTAGGTATAGCAAGCCCTGCCTGTGTCCCTGCAGATGGATGGTCAAAACCACGGGACAAACATCTTTTGTGCTTCATAGGAAAGAAATACTAGGCCACTGAATGCTGGAAGGGAAGATCCTTTTCACTGAAGTACACTGAAGGATGTGTAACCCATGGATTAGCTAAAGGACACATTCACTGGAAAAGCATAGGTTACAGGGCAACTAATTCAGTCTGGTCCTGCCCACTATTTTTTGCCTAGAATTTAGGTCATCCTACAAGGGTTTGGGTTTTCTCAACCTGTGTTATCGTAGTTCTGTCTTACAATCTTGTGAAGTTCTTATTTGCCTTTAGATTTTTTCCAATAAAGTGCTTTGCTTTTGTCTCTGGAATAAATTTGTCCTTTGCTCATCTCTAACACTGGTACATAACAGATAATAGAGGCATATATATACTGGTCATGAAAAAACCTCAGCCTGGAAAAGCTACACATCTTCTTATAATTTTAATATTTACTTATTCTATCTCATACTTTATGAGTCTCTCAGGAATACCATAGAGTGGCAGATCTTTAATTTTTTTTCTCTGTTTTTTTTTTTTTTTAAACTAGAATGAAAAAAAAAAGGTCCCACCAGGGACACTGGTAATTAGTTTTCCTAGCATATTAGCTTCTCCCCATGTTTTTTCTCTTTTTCTTGTGTTTAAACATGGGGGAAGAAAGAAGTATTTGCAAATACTGTGCTATTGCAAATGTCAAAATGTGAGGGGTACAAGCGGATTATTTATCATCCGAAAGGACTCAGCTGACAATCCATAAAAGGCAAAGATTTTTATTTCTGTGAAAACTATCTTTTCTCTCAAATAATTTCCTCTTGGCAGAGTGACAACAATTGGGTCAATAATTACTCCAACCACTGAAGCTGATTTTGAAACCTTAAATCAAATTCAAGTAAGACCTGGCATATGATAACCAAGAGCTTTCCTACTGCTTTGCAATACTAAATAGACTGACATAACAGAAAACTACACATGAAACAGAAGCCAGTAGAAGCATTTTGGCTAAGATAAAAGTAATAGACCATAAGGCTTAACTGGAATCCCCTCACACTTTCTACGCATTTACTGTTTCTAATAAAACCTCACGTATCCTGGAAAATGATCAGAAAGAGTGTAACACTAAATAAATCTGGGCAGCTCAGGAGATGAAAGCAGCCAGAATCATATTTTACCCGGGGGACAAAACTACAAATCTACCTTCAAGCCAACAATGATAGAATTCAATACTGAATGAAAATTCTCATTCATGTAGAAATTTTATGCCATGTAGAAAAAAACCCTACAAAATTACAAGTAACTCTTGACCAACATTGGCCTACATCTTCAATCAATGATATAATTTTTTTTAATCTATAAAGAGCAGAGAATTTTGATTGCTTCTCATGAAAGTGTGGAGGGTCTTTTTTCTGCAGGTTCCTTCTTTTAAAAGTGCAGAGGAAGATTATAGCCTAAAGGAAATGACTAAAAGCACCAGAAATAAAGCAAAAAGAATGCTGCCTTCTGTCACTGGAAAAATGTTTGTGCTGCAAATGTACGTGTTTTTCTGTGTGTATATTTTCCCACAGAGAGCACGGATGGAAAAAAGTGACAAAAGTGAAAAAAAAATCACCAGAGTTTTAGTGAGATAAAAAAGTTTAAACAACTTTGCCCCTCTGTCTCCCAAGCTCACCTGAATCAGGAGGGAGAGCAATAATGTTTGGAAGGCTGTCTGGCAGTGAGTCTGAGAGCCTTTCCCAGTTGGTATGGTTATTGAACTCGGAGATTATTGCCAGCGTTATTGCCTTTGAGCAGGGCTGGATTGTGGCTGAACACTTGGGTGTGTCATGTACCCACCACTGCCCACTGAAAATCTTTGTGAAAGCAGTCCTGGTACCTCATGGCTGGCCAGAGCTGTTCTGACCTCAAACAGTAACTGGGGTCTTGCTACTTAGAGCCCATAAGTGCTCTGATGGTAGCAGAAATGCTCCTCTGTCATCAGAACTGCTCAGGAATCGATGTCTCCAGCAAACCAGGCTTCCTACTGAGAGCTCACAAAGCTGAATACCTTCAGTACATATGGTATTAATGGTTATTCTCTTGTTAAGTAATCAAATGAGATGTTTTGAGATTGCTTTGAGGGAGTGGAGAGAGACAGGTAAGAGGCATTTTTTTTAATGTGCAAACTAGCTTAATTCTCTAGAAGTCATTACGCTACAACACCAGATGTGAGTTGGATTGGGCTGCAAGAATTTTGTAGGGGGTTGATTCCTCTGTGGGGGAAAACGAGTGCTGCATATATTTGGGAAATAGTTTGGGGTATGTTTTATTCACGAGCAACAAATACCTAAGGTCATGTTCACCTTGTAAAGAGATTGCAAAAACACCAAGCAACCTACATATAATCAATCCATCATCAAGACTTCAGCTGGAAACACACTTGTGTCCCAGACTGTGCTATCAACAGCTGCTGCCTGTCTTTGTCACCTCCTTATAAGCACTGAGATCACCTTTAGGAAATATTTTGCACTGGTTATTTTTTGCATAAATGGATTTTTTTGTTTGTTTGTTTGTTTGTTTTGGATGCTGAAATAATGTGTTCCTTCAGACCACCAGTATAGATGGAATTCAGTCCATGATATCATGTCTGCTGATACTGGATGCATTAGTATATCACCTCTAGTACAAATCATCTGTAAACGTACAAATTTCTGCCGAAAGCCAAGCTCAATTATAGTATCAAAAGCCAGTTCTCTGATTCGTGGTAGTAGCAAATGTGTAGAAGGAGATAACTGATATAGCATTAAATATAATTATTCCCCTACTTAAAAAGAGCCCACAGCCCCTGAACAAGCCAACAACACACATTTGAATGGGTACAGTGTTTTTGTACTGGTTTATGACTTTTCTTGTGGGGGCAGTGGCTTTTATCCAGTACAAAATCCTGATTCAATGCCTGGGGAACCACAGCTCAAGGTTATTAGTCATCATGATGTCAAATCTCTCCTACCTACACATAACTGGGATCAGCTGCTCCCTTTGCACCAAACATTTGCAGGCAGGGTGGTACTTGAGGGGTGCTCAGCAGCTGATCTCTGGCTCCTGGCACCCTCCCTGGCAGACTGGTTTCTGTGGAAGCCAAGTGGCAGCAGCAGCTGGAGCACTGCTGCCACAAACTCCCCAGCTGCTTACCCCATGCTGAGCTGAATCTGGTATTGCAGGAGTAGGAACTATTAAGAAAGTTCCTTTTCCTCACTCTACAGTGAGGAAAAACCTGTTTGAAACAGACTAAGGTCTCCTTCAGTCTGGGCTATGTTGCATTTACTTATGATCCAGGGCTCTCATGTTTAATTTCTGTGAAAAGTGTTGCTGGAAGACAAATGATGGCACATAGCCAAGTACTGTGAGCTCTGTCAGACTTGCATCAGAATGACTGAGCTATACGATGGAAGACAATATTTAATGCCAGATATTTCTGTTCAAAAAGAACATAAAATTTTATCCCTTTGCTCTCCTCCCAGTCACAGGAAAAATACACATATAATTTCACTGATATTTCCTTTTTGGGCTGAAGGAAATTCCTCCTAAGGATGAATCAGGTGGGGTGGAAATTAGTGAGCACTTTTGTTGCTAGGAATAATTTAAGGAAATTAGTTTTGGTTTAAAGGGCTGCCTTCAGGCAGAGCTGCATGTTGTCTTGTGGGCACTGAGTCAGTAAAGCCAAAGAGTTAAATACTGCCAGGCATGTCCAGGTAAAGTTGGGTAGACTAAACCCAATTTTATTATATATAATTTCTTTCAGGGGGCAAAGTTTAAGAGTACAATAATGTTCAAAAGCCTTAGGGACACTACAGCAATAAAATATCATATAGACAAAAGTAAGAAGTCAGTATTGAATTATCCCCTGACATGAGCTGTGCAGGCTTATAAAAATTAGCTTCTTATGAAGACATATCTACGCTTATTATAGATGAAGTTTTGGAACATATTTCTTCTGTTTTACTTTTCCATTCTTTCTAAAAAACTGTTTTAGGTATGTTTTCAAACAATATCCAGAATTCTTTTGGAAAAGAAAAAAAAAAATTACAAACTTCATGGCAAGTCTGTTAAGTTTGAGTGTAATTAATACGCTGGTCATTTTCATGCTCTAGCCCTTTTGTTTTAGTATTCCAAAGCAGTGACTTTTAATGTGATATTCAAAAATTGCTAACAATTTCTCTCTTACTACACTTCATGTATGATCCCATTTCAAAAGTCAAGGCTTTCCAGCTTTGTAACATCAATAATTTTTCATAATTGTAATCCCATAAAGTTCAAGGGAAATTGAACCTATATTTTCAGCTACCTTAACAGTTTAATAGTTTCTCTGAATTGACAGAAAACCCTAATTGTGATTCAGAAAGATCTTTCACCATTTGATTTTTGATGTTATGTCATTAACATAAAATTAATCATTACTTGGTTTCTCCATACTTACAGCAGACAATATGTTCTTACCTAGGAGGTAAGAACATGTTACCTGCTATAAATATGTAAGTGATCAATGTTTTGCAATCATGTTGGTATACTCAGATACTTAAATTATAGTGACTGTCATAAAACCCTTAAAGTACATAATTAAATTTGACAGTCTCAAAAATTATCGATAGTTCTCTTTCACTCTAGCATAGAAAATACTTAATTGTGCACCATCTAGGCTGGGAAGATGAAATCCTCAGAAACGCTATTATGTGTTGAAATTTAATATGAAGGCATAAAGCCAATGACATGCTTTTCATTTGCAGAAAAAAACAACAATGTTGTATTGACAAGTAGAGAGATATGTTTAGTAAAAAAAAAAATCATCTTTTATAAAATAAATGAAAGAAGTGTCATTGAAAAATGGACTGTCAGATTTATGCTGGTCTAATACTGTTCTTTTTGCAATGAACATTATGCATTAGAGAGCTGAGAGCAACAAACTGGAATTATTTTGAGATACTACATATTATTTCTTTAGAATAATACAATCAGCTATTCCATCTCAGGCAAATCGGTCCCTTAAGCTATAAATGTATCCTGATTATTTGTCTCATAAGCAGCCAAATGGAACAGGAAAAAACAGGAGTTGTACTTTCTTAGTAAATTTCTCCTATGTGGTAAACATGCTTGCAGAAACAATTAAGCACCCTGAAAAGAACATCTCTCATTTCCTGTGAAGCATAGCTGAATTTGGGAACCAGCATCTGTGAATACAACAAAATTGCTGCAATACCTGGTTAGTCTCTACATATTTCTGAATAAATTGTCATTTACAGTGACCTTCATTGATTATGAAAGATGATCCTGTTTTTAGGCAGTTTTGTCTTTTTTGTTTTCAGCAAACTATAAGCTAGATGAAATGTCTGATATAGTTTGAGGATGTCTGTCTTTTATTGGCACATGTCTGATTTGTATTTTCTGGTGAAAATCTAAGAAAATATTCTTAATGGCAACATTAGCCCATCCTTGTTACTCCTCACTGTAATTCCTCATTTCAAGGGTTTCTCCAGTTAGAGCATAGCTGCACCATCCCAGTTGCTGTATTTCACTCCCAAATCTGAGGGGCAGCTGGGCAGAGATGTGCACTCATCACAGATGAGCAGAGCCATCATCCTGGTGCAGTGGTGAGGGATGTTGGAAACAATGTACAGCCTTTGAAATGCAGTGAAGAAAGGCTGGAGTTGAAAAACATGTGTAAAATCTCTGGAACCTCTTTGTCCTTGTCTGTTGCAGGAGATACTCAAAAAAAGTTCATCTGAATGAAAAAGAATCCTCTGTGAGCTGGGTGAAGCATTGTAAATATGATCTTGAGGAATGCAATGAGGAGACAGACTAATTAATTAGCTAATTATTACTTGGATAACGATAAGGCTTATCTTCATGTCCATGAAACTCTCCTGGCTAGGGAGTGGCTCAGGATCTAGCAGAACTTGTACTTGCACTCTTTGCCATTTTTATAGTTTTGCTAAATGCTGCTCAGAGGAGGGCTGGAAGTTATGGTAATGGCACTTTCTGCTAGCAGGGCTTCTTGGCTGCTGCTGCAGAGGTTTCCCTGTCCATACCCTCTTCACCTTACCCTCCTGCTTGGTGTTGCCCCCTCCCTAGGGAGAACAGCCTTGGGTCAGTGAGAGCCTGGACACCCTCCCTTGTCCCCCCAGTGAGGCCTCATAGGCACTGCTGCCACAGGAGCAACACAAGGGAGCAAGTGCTCAGGACAGAATAGAGAAATCTGCCTCTGGGCTGCATTTGCAGCATTCAACCACTCCAGGCCTTTCTGACTGCAGCATTTCTACACTTGCTGTGCACTCAGAATAACCAGCTTGGCTTGGGCTTATCTATTTAAACAGCTTGAATGGGCTTGTGTAGGGTGAAGGTTTTTTCCAAGAATTTTCTGTCTTGGGTCTTTCTTGATGCTGTGAATTTCCTGAGCTCTTTCAGTCACACCAGAGGACCATTTAGCTCTGTCGCACCAGGCACATGTGACAGCAAGAAAAAAATTTAAATGCTAAAACTTTAGCAGGCAGCTGAAAAGCAGTATTGTAACACAGAACAAAGGAGAAAGAATATTTCTATGGAGTGCTAAAAATGGCTACTGTAAAGTTTATTTGCTCCCTACCCTCACCTTCATAACTTGTCCCAGACTCTTGCTGACTGCACTGACTCATGTGGACTCAATCAGAAATTTGAAGCACAACAATTTGAAAACTCCAGGTTCTTTGTAAAAGTACAGAAATGGTATTTATACATTACTAGTTAAAAGTATCAGCTACTTAGCAGTTCTGAAATTTTAGTGTTTAATAGTAGGCAGGATGATCTGCAAAGTCAGCCGTGGACACAAAACAGTCTCATGTTGGTTCTCTTGCCTCTGACCTGCAAATAAGGCAAGGTGAACAGCTAAATGGGCAGGGTTGGAAAAAGCCAGGCTTTAACAAAGAAGTGGTAAAAATTGTCTAGATTTTCTTTTTCTTCACTGAAGCATTTCTAAGTAGCAACCAAAAAGACAGATGCTGAAGCTGTGGCTTGTCATCTTGATTGCCTTAGGCTGATTCTGTCACCAAGTCATTTGACTGGGCTCCTCTCCCCCTCATTTACAGTCAAACCATAGCACTCTTCCCTCACTTCTGAAGGGTGTTATAAAGCTTAATTAGTACAAAGCCCTTTGAGCAGAGATTAAAGGAGAGACATGCTGGATGTTCCTCCTCCTCTAAGTTTGAGGCCGATACAGAGCATTGCCCTTCATCAGCTGGTGCTACTCAGGTGCCACATAAAAAGACAGGCTGCTCTCAGAAAAACCTTCCTGTGATGGGCAGGAGGACAAATTCACTGAGCACTGCCCCAGCTCCATTTCAGCTGCGTCCAACTGCAAATGTTGCATTGGTAGAATAACAGAATTATGGCACATACTGAATCCACCTGGACAGTGAGAAGAGTCCTGGGAATGTAAGAGATTTCCTGAGGGACACCCTCAGCAAAATCCCCTTGTCTTGTGGTAGAAAGTCACTGGGTGTGTTTTCCTTAAATCCCCAAATAAAAAAATCAATGCTTTATTTTTACATTTTTAAAATGGAACCTGTGAGTGCCTTGATATTTAAAGCACATCCTGGAATTTTACCCTCAAATAGTTTAATTAAACAGCAGTCATAGGACCAAGGTTTTTTATATATCATTGTATAATAAAGTCACTGGAAAATAGATGTGAAAATTTGGGCTGATAATTCCTGCTGGTGAATGATGTAGAAAATACCTTAAGAGGTCCTAGAAGAAAGCAAGCAGAATAATGGAGAAGACGATGGGGCACCTGCATAAATGTCATAGATGGGAGCTGCTAGAAATTCTTTCATGTAAATCAGGAATAATTCCCATATATCATTAGTACTACATAGGTAAATACCAGTGAGAAATCAGAATCGGAACCAGGGTATGGATAAGAAATGAGAGGAAGCAGATAAACATTACAAGGTGCTCGTTTTTGGCTGGCTGTACTGATATGTTCTAATTAATATCAGTAATAGGATTCACACAGCTAAATCCCTGCACATCACAGTGAAAACTTACTCCTGATGCCTGCCTGCAAGAAGATGGGTGGGAGGAGGAGGAAGGGAAGGAAAGGAAGTAGAAGAATAATAAAATGACATTTCACCCCACTCTTTTAAAGGAATCATCTCATAATTACTGAGCAGGATTGGCAACACCTTTTAATGTTAGATTTTCTTTCTTTTTTCTTTTTTTTTTTTCTGTAGGCAGGGTAGTAGGAAAGGAGGGAGGGAAGGAGGGTGAAGTGAAGGATTAGTCTGGGTAAACAACAAAGCTTCAGTCTGGATGGTTTAAAACTCAGGATAATCCTAGCAAGTTGGAAGCTCTGCAGTGGGATAGTTTGAAATGTAAATGTGACATTCTCCTTGGTAAATTAACAAGACATGACTGCAGGCTCTCCTTGTTACTACAGTCACATTCAAAGAGTCACTCGTTCTCTCTCTTTTCATCTAATGCTATGACAATAGACAGTCACCAGGAGCCTGCTTCAAATAAATATCAAATCAAGCCTTTATCATATCCAGAAGTGACATATGCGCTGAATTATCTTTTATTCATTTTACACAGAATTTTGTTGTTATGAACACCATATAACAGGATGCAGCTGGGATGCCAGCCCCTCTCCCCCACCCCTTAACACCAAGTTCTTGCATGCTTCCACAGAAAAATGGGCAGAAGGTATCTAATTCATGATTATGAAACAAAAATTTAAATTTTATTATGCGATTGCCTAAATGGAGATGATTGATCATGTTTTGTTCCTGAACACCTATGAGGGATTTATTGAAATTTTTATTCTATTACTTTAAAAAAAACATTGAAAAAATGCCCTCACCTACAATAAACATGCCCTGACAATAACAATCGCAAGCAAATGTCAGATGATAGGATGTGACATCCATACAGTACAACTCCTGCTAATTCCATCTGTCCAGGACATAAAGGCATGGTCTCCTGTTCAAACAGAAATGGATGCTAGCGTTTAAGCTATTATTGTAACATCTTTATTGCTTCCTGTTTTCTCAGGAGAGATCTGAGGATGGGAATGCTGTGGAGATGGCTCTTGCCCTGTGTTTTGTCTCACTCTTAGGGCTGTTTAGTTCAACTTGTCTGTGGTCCCTTGAGGAGGGTAGCCAGGGAATAGCTGCCATACACTTATCACAACCTGTCTCTACTTGATGCCTTTTTTACTCCAACATGCCTTCTAGCCTCTTCTCAGCCTTCAACTCACTGCTAAACTCTTTGGAGACATGCCAGAGTGGGAACACCTAGCTTTTCACAACTTAGTTGTAAGAATTTATTCTTCAGAAGGGTTGCAGGGCACTTCTTTCATTAACAAGTGTATAGGCAGTGGTAGAATGATTTTCTTTGTGAACTTTATCAATAGCTCCACAATTGTGATAGCCCAGCATTTCAGAGATGAAATACATTTTAATAGAATATTTTGAGCATATCTTTTTCTCTGAACCTAAAAGCTGTCTCATTGTGTTGTTTATAGCCCACAAGCTGTCCGGAGGAAACTTCTAGCCAAGTTAGCTGCATTATCTTAGACAGCCATGCAGACACTGCCTCAGTAAACCCTCCTTTAAACTTGTGACACAGTGGTGTGCATGCTCAAGCTTGGACATCCCCACCAGAAATAAATGCTGGTCTTTGCAAAGCTCTAATGAATATTATTGTGGTTGTACATATCTGCAGTAAAGAGATAGCTGTTTCCTGCCTGTGGCTCTGGTATTACTTTTCACATGTATTTTAAAAATATGACAGAGATCAAGGTGTCTGAAAATAAATTCTCAGAAAGAAAGCACTACCAATACTTTAGCCCACTCATTAATCTCTCAAAGCTAGATTGCTCCACAACAGAAGCTGGCCAGTTATCGACAGCAATCCTTTCCCAGAGGGTTTCATATAACTTAAGCTTTACCCACATGCTAAAATATCTTCAATTAAATATTACTTTCCATGTGCTCACATAAATTCTCATGTGTCTCAACAGAGATTTTTTTCCCATGGTGATTTTACGTACTTTCATTGTAGTCATTACTCCTATTCAAAAGTGAAATCTGCTTCTGTATTGTGAGTGAGGCATCTAATTGGTACAAGTTGTCAAATGGTTGCTAAAATTTAAACTTTCTATGTCTTTTGTGAAACTTATGGGCATATTTGGACGTTCCCAGCAACAACAGCAGTGCCACAATAAGACAAGGTTCTTATGTAATGAAGGATCACAAACATCCCTAAAAAGTCCCGGAAAACCTGCTCTTATGTGGTAATTCAAGTAGCACTGCCTATCCCCGAAAAGTTGTTTAAAGATCCCTTAATGCAGTACTTTTGCCATGAGCAGGATCCTTGGTGCTTCCCTGCAGCCAAGAATATAATGGAAAATACCAGGAGTTATTACTCTAAAAGATAATTTCTGCATTTCTGGATACGTTGTTTAACATTGCTTTTGCGTGAAATGGATGTTACCTCCAGAAAGAACATTTGAGAACATCCAAGCTCAAAAGACACCTATTAGTACTGACATTCCCAGTCCTGCAAAAGGGAATGGAAGGTACACACCTCTACACAGAAGCAAGACGATGGTGGCTCCGTGCTACCAGAAACCAGCCTCATTTGCACCACAGCAGCTCATCACAACCCGTACCAGTTGGTGTCAAAGCCTTTGGGAATAAAGGCAATCATGTGTCAGGGCCTGGTTAGCTGTGGTAGCAAAAATGAATCCAGTTTAAACATTCACCATAAATCTTGCATTATCTTGAGAGTTAGTCTTCAAGTTTCAGAGCTGCAGACAAGACAGTACACTAAGGACAGTGTTTTCTGACTTAATTACCTGATCAATGCCATTTAAAATTCTCTTGATCTTTTCTCAAAGGGAAGACATGAGTTTCTGTATTTAAGTCCTTGTAAAAATAACATGGGTGCTAGAGATCTGCAGCAGTTCCACTGTTTAAATAGGACATCCCAATTCATGACTTGGAGAGTCTGTTTTAAGTCCCAGAGTGGCTCACTTGGCAAGTCATTCAGAGCCAGACCTACACGCACCCGGGTGCCTCCCTCAGCCCTGTGTGAAGTTGTTTTAAGTGAGAACTCGCTTTCTCAGTGCATCTGCAGCGTGCTCAAGCTGAGGAACTCTGCTCTTTCCAGGTAAGTCTACTCAGCACAGCGTTGTCCTGAGTGAATGAACTCTCCTGATGAACCTGCCTTTTTGTCTCATTCAAGTGATGCTCTGCTGTGGCCAATAACACTTCTGATTCCTACGGTAGCCGCAGACCCTCTGTGCCATGCTTTACCTGGCTTTCAGAGAACTGACAATGCCACAGAGGCTGTATGCTGTGAGGCTGAACTAATGCACATTTGTAAAAATAACCCTTTGAGATCTGAAGAGAGAAAGAGCTTATAGAATAGCCTGTCTCAGTCCACTGCTGTTCATAGTTCCATGATTGATTTCAAACATAGTAGTTTTAATTCATAATTGAAATTTGCCCTTGTGTTTGACAGGAAATGGGCAACATCAGAGAAAGCATTGAAGTGACTATGTGCACTTACTACTGGAACATGCAGGTTGACAAGTAGTTTTAGAATTCAAAAAGAATTTTTAATGTGATGTCCTTGCACAGTAATTGATTCATATATATACCAGCTTGTGATCTGCAAGATAAAAATGCTGATTAACTATGATGCAAGAATGCTTTAAAGTAGAATCCTTTGATTTCCATATTTTCTGACAGACATAAACTAGTTATTGAATAACATTTGCATGATTTGTCTGTCTTATATCCTTAATCAAATTAAAAGATTTAAAGGAAAATGTATTATTTATAATGCTTTTATGTAACAGGATTTAATCTTAGCCTGTTGAGTATTTATTTATGATAAGTGCAGCCACTTTGACACAATTTGATACTGTCCAAAACCTGAAAAAAAAGGAGAAATAGAGTCAGAACATAATAACATTTCTCTGACATGGGAATATGTGAACAGCAACAAGAAAAGTCTTATGGGGATGTACATTTGACAGATATTTCATCCTCTGCAATCTTTTCCCTCTCATGCTCTGCTGTGTTGCAGCTAAAAGTTTTTTGCTTCCCCCACACCACACAGAAATGACACCTGACCTAAGGTTTAGCTAGTTTTCACCTAGGATTTTGGATATTTAAAACCAGATATAGCATATTGCCAGTGAAATGAAAAGTATTTTAAATACTGGCATCAAATGAAAAAGGGTTCTATAATAGATTACTTTCAAGGAAATAGGGTTCTATAGTAAATGACTTTCAAAGAAATATGCTAATCCTCAAACACCATGTAAATTGCAGGAACAAATCTATTTTCTGTTTAGAAAGGTATTATTAATTGTAAAATTAGAAATTTATTATCTTTAGTCCACAAGATTATTATCTGGCCTCACTTATTCACATTGCAAATTATTCCTCCTTGTATGCCTGGATGGACTTTTATCCAGTTTTCCTAATTTATATTTTCATAAATGGTTATCTGACATTCATTCCTATACTATATATCAAACAGTACATAAAATGATTTACAAATCTCATAAAATCAAATGTCTCTTTTCATTGACATGTACAGGACTTAATATTGATATGACTTCATTCAATTTGGCTTGGTTTGATATTTTTCATTCTCCTGTCTCCCTCAACGCTTAAAAATTAAATGACAGATTTAGAGTTCATTGGGCAAAATTATTTGACTTGACATCCATGTTCCAATAAAAATAACAGTGTTATTGTGTTTTCCTTTGGAGCAGGATCAAGCATAGGACTACCAGTATTTGGATATGCCAGTATTAGTATTAGTATTAGTATTAGTCCTTAGCAAAATGAATAACAAATGGATAAGGAGATAGGGAAGACAGATACAGCTGGAAAGAAAAACTATAAACAACAATTGCTTGGTGTGCTGTAGTGCAGAGAAAACAGAAATTTAAGTACAACCGTTTTATAAGACCTCCTGTCAAAACCACAGCAACACTAATGGACAGTGTTTCATTGGACTGGGAACTACTACACCTCAGGTGGATTCCCTGTTTCTGTCACTTTGAGATCCTGTAGAAAAGCTGGATAAGGGATCTAGTTAGAAACTACAGCTCACAGAAACATCAGCAGACCCCATCAAAACAACGAACTTTAGTTAAAACCTTGCTGGAGTTTTGACTTCATTTTTCCCCATAAAGTTCAGATAGATATTCCAGTGGTCTGCCTCTTTACACTTATTCCACAGCTCTTCTTCTTGGCCTTTCTCCTCATTTTCTTTCCTCTTCACATTCTGTTATTCTCTGTTCATGATATTAAAAGGGAACTACTCTCTCCCCTTTCAACACATACGAAATGAAATAAAATCAGTGTTTGCCTTGCGAGTTGATCACTGTGTCTGTGTATCATGCCCCTCTTTGTGCAGGGCAAGCCCCTTTTTCAACAGTTAAAAGTCAGGATTGGGGAACAGAATTCCTAAGGGATTAGGGATAGGTGGCAGCAGGAGGAGAAACAGCCTCTGAGACTGAGGAGTGCCAGCACAGAGGTACCCCAGGACACATGATCAGCTCTCAGACCTCCTTGCCCAGTGAGCCCAACCTGTCCCACCCCCTGTGCAAAAGAGAGAAACCTCTGACCTTGACACCCAGCCCCAAGCACCATTTCTTTGCACATATTAAAGGACAGTGGAAGAATTGTTCTGAAACATAATCACTTTTAACTGGAGAAATTTGTCTGCTCTGGGGAAAACAATCTGCACTGCAGGGATGGTAAAGTTTTTCTGCAAAGTGATGACAGTATATTTTTCCATGCAGCACTCCCTAAAGAGTTCTTCATAGGTCAAACATGACTCCAAATGATTTACATGAAAACAGTTCTGTGAAACGGACTCAGAGTGCTTCCATTTAAACCATTTCATGAAGAACTTAAATGAAGACATTTTTGTGAAGAGAAACTGAACTGAAACAAACAAGCAACAAGTTCAGGCCCAACAGGATACACTTGGCTTTGACAAAGCTTGACTTTTGCCTTTGGTTAAATCACTTCCCTTTTCTCGGTCTCATTTCCCAATCTGTAGAGCAAGGTTACTGAAATTTATTATCCTTCCAAAGTGCTTTTAGTTTCTTGTCTGAAAGTTTTCATTAAAGGCTGGCTGATTACTCTTCAAGTCTGTGTATTTTGAAATTTCCATATCAAAACCAGATTAATTAGTCTATTTTAGTTTCCTGTCTCTCAATAGTGGTCAATGATTGATTCATCAGGAATTCAAGAGTTTTATAATGCATGTAATGGCATTATAGATAAAAATAATTCCCATGAGAGAACATTTCTTCCTGGCTCAAGCTGGTGATCAGCTTATGCTTTGAAGCATGTGGGCTGATAGCCCTTGTAATTTTATCCTTCTGCAGAAGCTTTTTTTACAGTATTCATATGTGTCTAATCCTTTTTTAGAATCTTGCTAAGCCAGGTTGCCTCAACAATTCACTTTGCACTTGCTCGGGTTCTGATATAGGTGAAGATTTGGAATATTCAGGAGTGGTTCCAAAGCTCAGATTCTTGGTTTTTCAAAATTCACAAAGAGCCTTGCCTGAAGGTTATTAGTCATGGCTTCTTGGAAAATGTTGTGATTATACAGAATAAAATGAGAACATTAAACAGCATCCCAAGTTTACCAGTATGGTTACTGTATAATGCAGTGGCTTGTTTACAAGATACAACAAATGAACACACATCTATTAACAAAAATTAATGATGAACAATTGCTGTAATATCTCCTTGCTTGAAAAACACCTCTTGCAAATAAATTGGGTTAACGGTAGTCTGCTGATTGGCTTTATCTCATAAACAAGAAAATGAGAAACATTAATGAATTCACTTTGGTGACATTAAGATTGTGATATAAGAAGCAATAAAAATTTGTGGGCTGTTATGGAGAGTGGGTGTAAGCAAACTTAAACTAGAGGAGCTTTTTGTCCTAGACATTGTGTAGACATTGCGACCAAATTTCTGAGGCCTGTATTTGCAGTGGCATTGTAGAAATGGCTTAGTGAAACACTGAGATATTAATCTATTCTGCTGAGGAATCTGTTAAGCACTTGTTGTGCTGGGGAATAGAAGCTGAATATAAGAATGAAAATGTTTAATACTGACATGCAAAGACTGGCAGAAATGTGTCATATAGAATATGTATGGAAAGGACTATTACCTGTTCTGTGTGTCTGCATATGCAGTTACAACCTGATGTTTTATGAATAGGTCTTCTCAGACACAAGTGTATATTTTAAAATAAAGAGAATGGTCAAAATTATATACATGAAAGGAATTATTATAAAAAATGGAAACACAAGGACTTGCCTTCAAGGACTTCAGCTTTAGGGAATTCCAGGGTTCACACTTGGCTAAACATTCTTCCCTGCCTAATGCACAGAAGTTTGACTTTGACTTCCAGTGGAGACAAACACTTTGGTTTGGAAAATATTTTAAAATGCCAATATGACTATTTCCTTTTTTGAATGGATTAAGTAAGGTATACCTTATTCAAATAGATGCAAGAAACACCTTTACACCCACTGCTTGCAGGCTAACACCAGGTAGGGTTCAGGAAATTCAAACCTTCTTCTAGAGCCTAGTCTAGACTACATCAAGAAATTCAGCAGCACAATGCATGACTGAGAAAAATTGTGATAAAAATGTTGATAGATAGCTTCTTCAGGATTTGGGAATTTATATGGTAGTATTTTACTGTAACTTCATCTGACGTCTCTCTTCTGAACACACACAAATGGTAAATCTGTGCTGTGAACAAAAAAAGCCTCTTTCCAATCAAGTTCTTTCCTAGTAAAATACTGATAAAACAGAAGCCTAAGAAAATCTGCACAAAGTCAAGAAGCAGTCATCTCTTTGCTTAAGACGTGGAAGAGAAAGACCAGCCCCTGAGAGTGACAAGTTAACAGGTGGTCTGGGGCATCTGAGCATCATGTGCACTCATACATCATTTATATAAGAGAACTCATCTGTGATTCTTTGTGCTAATTTCCATCTTCCATCTCTTCCTCCTCCTCATTTTTGAATTTATATGTTTGAGAGAAACTGTTGTGTAGCAATCCTGGAGAGCTAAATTATCTAGACCTGTCCTATGAGTACTTCATGGTATAAGTAAATCTTCCCATTTAATGGGCCATGAACTCAATCTACTGACTGCTTCAAAGAAATATAAGTTTATGTGTGTCCTGTCTTCTTCTTGAGTCTGAAATTACAGGTAATACCCATTTTCCCTATCTCTTGTGATTATTCTAATGATTTTTTGATATTTTTGTGAAATAGGCTGACACCACAAAATGCATTTCATAGTAGCCACCACACAAAGTGGCAGAGAATCATTCTGGGCAGCTACTCACAAGTAAGCTGCATATTAAAAGTGCATAGAGATAGTTTGTTTTGTAATTGTTTTAATAAAGCACATTCACAATAGTTTTCCACAGAAAACTCTGTTTTTCACAGAGTTTCCAAGAGAATGCCACTGTGTCAAAAAGTGGTCTCACAGGCAACAGTGTGACCAAAAATAATTCCTAAGCTCAGAACTGATAATCATGAGGCAAGTCAGATTTTCAAAGTAGCTCAAGAACCAAAGCAAGCACTTACCATGACTAACTGTCACAGACTTCAGTGATGAAAATGTTTACATGGGCACATAATTGCTTTCTGACAAATGGGTAAATAAAATCTCCTGCCTAAAATTTGTAATGTTAATGTTGCCATCCTAGTGTCACTTTCTGCTTCACTCTGTGGGAGTGAATCCTGCATCCCAAAACCAGAGCCTTGCCAAGGCTGCTGGCAAGATCCTAGAGAAACTCTGAAATGGCCAGTCTGCCTGAAAGAGACAAATTAGGCAGCACTTCAAAACACTCTACAGAAAGCATGGTAGGCTACAGGAGGTCTGAAATCTAGCTATGTGAAATCTGCTAAGAGAGCAAATGCCAGGTCAAGCTCTGAGACAGCTGGAATAATTTTTTTTTTCCCTTGGTCCTAGGACTACATGCCAAGACCCTGAAATCCTCTGCTGTGAGTCTGCCTTAGCATCAGGAAGGTGAAAAGTTTGCTTTCAACATCCATGACAATCTGTAAATATTAAACCAAATCATCTTTAAATCAAATGAAGTTTTCCCCATGTAATTTTTGATGCCACTGAAATTCATACAGATTGTAAAGGAAATGGAATTGTTCATTAATGAAGCACAATTACAGGTATAAAAGGAAAAAATTATCTTAATTTTTTTTGCTCCTGGAATATGACTGATGGTTGCTGTTACTAAAACAACACAGAAAAATCACTTTATGAGAAAATAATCTTTTTGTTAGGCTGCAAAGATGTCATGCAGGTTGTATTCCCCTAAAGCACACATTCTTTCTATAAGACTCTCAGAGGATTTTGGAGCTGCATTTCCAATCTGCTCTACATAAAGGAACCCAAAGCAGGGAGGAAACAGAGGTGCACTAGGGATCCTGGATGGAAAAAAAACAAATAAAAGAAAAAAAGAAAGAAAATGGAAAAAAGAATCTGTGTACTGCAAAGACTAAAACCAGAAAAGGTTACCTTGCAGTTATTTCTGTAATCTGTCCATCCATCTCTGCTACTAATTGACTTCATTAGATGAAACCACTTTAAAATGGGGTTTGATGAATAGGATTGAATACTGAGATTGTATGTGAGAATAGGAGAATGGACTCCACTTCCCTTTTGGTGCTGTGTTTCTATGACTACTGCTGAGACTAGGAATCAGACAGAGCCAGTCTCTCCTGTGAGAGAGCCACAGTACCTAGGTACCACCAAATATAATTCCCTTCTGCTACAAGGCATGGACTTGTGCCATACAAAGAGTAAATAACATTGATTGTAATAAAGGTTATTGGGAGAAAAGCAGCAAGCTTAGATCATTATCACAAGAACATTTTCCTGATTTGTGAAATGTTTGTGCCAACATTTTCTACCATTTTTTTTATTAACATAATTGTTTACTACTAAAACCAATCTCAAATAGATATTTTAAGCTTACTAGGTGGTGAGGGAAAAGTAGCCACAAAGTTGCTTCTTAAAAGGAGGTTTGTACTTATAAAATCCCAATATTAATATCTTCACAGTAGTCATTACTTTGTGGTACAAATATCTCAATGACTCATCCTTATTTATTGTATTATGGTAAGCCTTTGGCATATATCTAGAGATAATGACTACCTCTTCATTTTCGTTGTCAGTAAAAGAAGCCATTATTATCACTACACAATATCAAGGGAGAATTAAAGACTTTGAAGCCAATTGATTTTAGTTGGGTGTATTTGGGTAAGCACTTGTCATTGTATGTAGCCCTTGACCACTACCTGGCTTCCCTGAACTCAAACTAAGCATCCACACTTCACTTGCTTGAAGAAGGAATATTTATTTTACTCTTTTGTTCACAATGAAAGATAAGCATCTGAGTGCTGAGCTTATGCAGCTCAGCAGTCATAGAGCAGGGGGAAGGAGTTTTGTCACTGTTTCTCCTAAATGATGGCTTGAGTGACTGAGCCAACTGGGTAGGTGAGCTCCATCTTGCAAAGGTCTCAGAGCTAGAGAAAACATAAGCAGACAACGTAATGTATAGTTTTCATCACCTGAGATATCATAAAGGAATCCCCCTTTTCTTGGGCAGACTTTCTGGTAAATTTCTATTCTTTTACCTTCCTCCAATCTAGAAATGCAGAGGCATGCAACTGAGAAAGCAGAAAATATTATTTTTTCTAAAAACAACACATAATTTTATCCCCTGTTGCTGGTTTGCTGTATACTCCTCATGAAGGCTTTTGACCAAGGGATGTACCTCACATTAAGCCATGGCAAACTGAGAGAAATTGTTCAATACCAGCATCTAACAGATGCCCAGAGTTTACAGATATATTGATGAAAAACTGAAAGTATGATCTACTGGGATGACATTAAAAGTGTTGAGAGGCACTGTGCATCTTAATAATAATCAGATGAATGATAGTTCCAGCATGTTCATCAACATTTTCTAAGGAAGCCTAATCTATTGTTTAGCAACCTTATATTTCTCAGGAGAGATTGGGTAGAACTTTGTCAGGTCATGTTCTGAAGAGGGTTTTCTCTACGGTGTTTGGTGCTGATTGCTGCTTGAGGAAGAATAACAAATTAAATGGCTCATTGATCTGTTCCAGCACAGAAAATCCTACATTTTTCTGTATTTATTGTACTACTGAATACCCAAAGGCTTAATGCAACTCTCTCAACAACTTAATATGAGAATATGTAGGAAGTCTTTGAAATCAGAACAATCCTGTAAGAATCACAGAATTATAGTATTATTAAGGTTAGAAAAGAGTCCAACCATTAGCCTAGCACTTCCAAGTCCATCACCACTAAAAAATGTCCCTAAGTGTTCCTGAGCTGGGTGGAGACATGGCCAGGACCTCAACTGACTACAGGGATGTTCCAGACTGCATGACATTGTGTTCAGTTTATAAAGAGGGGGGAAGAAGGAAGAGGCAGGGATATTTGGAGAAATGGTATTCGCCTTCCCAAGTCACTGTTACCTCCGATGGACCCCTGTTTTTCTGGGGATGGCTAAACAACTACCTGCCCAGGGGAAGGAGATTGAATTCCTTGTTTTGTTTTGCTCATGTGGAAGACATAAATATATTGCTTTTTAATATTTATACTTATTAAAGATTAATGCAATCTCAATTTTAGGATCTATGTACCCACTTGAAAATGAACATTGCTATATTTGAGTCACGCAGAAGGCATCCTCTTCCCACACACAACAGCCTAAACTATGAAAAAACTCCACTCCTAAGACAATCAAGGATATGTAGTGGAAAATCTCCACAGAACATGTGCTACTCCTCCTTCAACCAGTACCTACAGGTTATAGTTTGTCACTGACTGTATCTTCAGCTGTGTAGGAATGATCTCCATGGTCCAAGGTCTGGCTGTAGCACATCACTTCCATGAGACTGTTCCTTTACCCTGTCAGTGACACCACCACTAACACCCAGGTTTTATAATGTTTTTGAACAAGAATGAGACTATTTAATCTGAATTAGATCTTGTCAATGGCACAGATTTACCTCTGGTATAACTGCGCAAAAATCAAAAGCGTAAAAATATGGAAAGATTTGGTCTGTTGAATTTATTGATTAAATGAGATGCATACAAATCACAAGGCATATTTTATTTTTGGACACATTGATTCAACTTATGTTGTGTCTAGTGAAGGCCATGAATTTACATCTGTTACTGGAATATGGCTCAAAAAATTGTGTCATTATCTTAATGCAAACATAATTGTCCCTGATGTGCAAAGCAAGCAATGCACTGACTCCTGACCTTGTAAAGAGTTGCTGACCCCATGTCTGACCTGAACAGCTCATTTGGCCTCATGTACTTCAGTAAAATCCTGCTAAAATCCATGAGCTTGGAATCTGCAGGGGGAAAAAAGCAAATCACTGACAATGAATTAAGATTATCTTTGCATATAGTTTTCACTGTTGGTATAAAAAATCAGAAAAATATCAATTTGAAGCAGAGCTGCAGAAAGACCTGAAAAGATGCTAAAAATATATGGTACTGCCATGAAGATACAGTGAGAAAAGGTTTGAGTTTTTTGCTCATAAGTGCTTGCTTCTAATGAGATACTATGAAAGAGGGGTTTGCAGTTTAGGAGGTTTTAGCATCTGTTCGTTTATTACATGCTACTTAGGTTATTCAAATAATTCATTCTAGAGACTATTCCTGAAAAAACAAGCTTGCCTGTAAGGAAAGTGAGCATCTTCCACAGCTCAGAGAGAAAAAAACCCCACTTTTATTGCTTTCTCATAGAATCATGAAGTGTCTAAAAAAGTGAACTGCAAAGAAACATAGGCAGCTGGATTGCTGGCTATTGATGTGCAAAGTTGATCAATGTGGTGGAGGCGTTTTGAAAAGGACTCCAATATTTATAGTATATAGAAAACATGTAGACAATATTAAGAAAGTGTCCATCACTTAATGAATTGCCTTGTTGTGCTAAAAAAGAACCAACATACATCAGTGTATAATTTGTCATATCCTCCTTGGCATTTTCATCTCCTCGCAAGGAAGAGGTAGTGTTTGAAAAATATTTTGAGCCTCTCACCCTATTCCTTCAACTGTTACACAGACTAGAACAAGGAGTCTATGCTGTACCAAGAAAGCAAGCAAAATGGGAGCTGTGAGACGTGAGAGGTAAGCACAGAAGGAAAATACATCTCAGTACTTCTGTAGGAGCCCTGCTGGGCTTTTAAGACTGTTGATGACAAGATGGTCAAACTCTCTGGCTCTGGATAAGTCACTTTACTTTTTTGTCATTAGTAATTGCACTAACATAAGCTGGCACTTCAGAAGTTGTGGCAGCTGATCAAACAAGGGAAACACAGATGGTGAGAGCCCAGAGCCCAGCACAGGCTAGAACAAGCAAGGTTTATCTACCTTGGGTCTGGCAGCACCCTCCTCCCCAGAGCATGGGGATCTGGAGACCAGTGGAGCACATGCTGTGCTTTTTTCTTGGGAAAAAAGTGATGCAAAATGAGAGAGCCTTGATAAAGGAAGTGGGCTAAAGAAAATAATTCTCATTGCTCCAACTCAGCAGAGCAGCATGCTACATTTCTGTACCTGTTTCTGTGATTTTTGAGGAAACTCAGTAGAAACCAACTCTTGATATCAAGCTAAGGAAACCACTGAAAGTATGACATACATTAGCATTCAAAGTGTCAAATGTGTTTTTCTCAAAGTGTTAGAAATATTAAATCTACAAATCTCAGTGAAAGGCCAGATACCTGGAAAGCATTGTTACAATCAACTGTTTCAGTTTGTTTTTACAGTAAGAGAAAGCCAGAGCCGGTATTTACAGATGGTCTTTACAAGCATATCCTGGCATTTCTTATCAGATTGCTCGCTCTCCAGTTTGAGCAAATATAAATTTTTTTCTGGGCTGAGAACTGATGTGCCCAACTGTTACATCCTTCTAAACAATACAGGTGTGGAGTTATAAAATAAAGGGAAGGCATTTCCTAATGAAAGGCTCTGTGAGTCACCTGCAGATTTGCTACTTGTGCCAGAAGGAGTTAATTCCTTATGGCAGTACTATGCCACAGAATAATGATGCACTAGCTGGGTGCTAGCAATGAAAATAACACAGTTTGTCATCTGGCTCTTAGGAGTGTGGGCACCACAGCCTCTGTCTAAACACTGACAGTGTTTTACAGAGCTAAAGTCCTGCCTAGGCAAATAGAGGAGACCTGTCTAACCTACACATTCTTACAAATACTGCAAATTTTACCACAGCTCCTCTCAACTGTTACTTGACTAGATTTGTCGAAAGGTCCTGTGTTCTGCTTCATTAAAACACTGCATTGGAACATTTTTCTCTTGATAGCCCTGTGTAATCTGACTCTGTATTATCCTGGTTAATATCCTTCTCTTCTACCATATCCCCTAAAAGAAAAAAAGAGGAGAAGGATTTAACAACAATAAAAAAAAGAAAAAGAAAAAATACATTATATTAAAGAAATAAACTTTAGAAGAATTCTTGCTGATTCTTGTTTTCAGGAACCTGATAATGAGGAACTGAGTAGGCACTTTTTATTTATTATAATGAAGTGAAAAATGTGGAAAATTAGCATAGAAGTCCTTAGTGGATGTTATGGATATAAACAAGAAAGAAAATATCAGACTCAAACCAACCCAAAAATAACTCTGGAGAGGAAAAGAAATTAATTTCAAGAATAATGTAATGCCATGCAGACCTGCTCTTACAGAAAACCATCAAGTTAATTTAATTTCACAAACCCCATTGCTCCAAGAAAATGTTGTTTAAATCAATTCATTCTTTCATTATGCCGCTTAAGAGCACCATGAACTGATGAGAAATTACTGAGATGACTTTCATGTATCAGAATCCCTTCAGTTTCACTTCATTTTCTATCCTGACATGGGATTAATGTGCTGTATTTGCATGCTAAAATAGTATATTTAATTGTAAAAGTGGTGTTGTTAAATTACCTTGCAATGAGTTTATTTTAAATGGTTCATTAAAGTTTTTAAAATAGCTTGCTGCATGATTTCATCTCTGCGCTGCTTTAATGGATTACATCTTCAACCAATAGCTGCATTGTAGGAAACCCTGACTTGCTGTCTGCCCTTCAACAACAGATTTTGCACTAGAAACACTTGTGGTCTCACAGAATCAGATTCAGATAATTGCAGTACCTGAGCAGAAGTCCATCGTTCTCCAGAACTGCACAAAAATGGTATTGAACTATTATGTATAGAAACATTGTTTATGTTGGAAAGGACCTCTAAGATCATCAAGTCCAATTTTTAACCCAGCACTGCCATGTTCACCACTAAGCTGTATTCCTAAGTGACATATCTACACATTTTTTGAACACTGCCAGGGATGGTGATTCCACTACTTCCCAGAGCAGCCTTTCCCAATGCCTGACCACCTTTCAGATTAAAGAATGTTTCCTAATTTCCAATCTAAACTTCCACTGGCGTAACTTGAGGCCATTTCGGCTGATCTTTGTCACTTGACATGTGGGAGAAGAGGCCAACCCCCTCCGTGTTACAGCCTCCTTTCAGGAAGCTGCAGAGAGTGATGAGGTCTCCCCTTGAGTCTCCTTTCCTCCAGGCTGGACAATCCCCTCTCCCTTAGCCACTCCTCACAGGACTTGTGCTCCAGACCCTTCCCCAGCTCTGCTGCCCTTCTCTGGACACGCTCCAGCACCTCAGTGTCCTTCTTGTAGTGAGGGGTGCAGAACTGGACTTGAGGTATGGCCTCACCACAGCTGAGCACAGCTTCCTTGTCTTTGCTCCTTTACATCCCAGGTATTTAGAGAATACTGAAAGATCCCCCTGAACTTTCTGTTTTGCAAACTGAAGTTTAGCCCACCTACCTTTTTCATATATCAAAGACGCTCCAGTCCTTCCTCATCTCTGTGGCCCTGTTCACTCCAGGAAGTTTACTGCAGTAATTCATTATCTGTCTTGTACTGGGGAGCCCAGAACTGCACCCAGCACCAAAGACAGAAACACTGGAGAGCACTTCAAGGCATAGCAAACAATCATCAGGAACCATGGCAGCAAAGCCGCTCAAGAACTAACTTATGTAAGCAACTCTATCCATACTCTCTCCAGTAATATTCACACTTGTCTCTGTCTACACGGTTGAAAAAAGTTTTTTCTCTAAATTTAAAGGAGCAGAATTTAGCTTTTACTTTCAGTTTTGTCTGTGTACTTCCTATGATAAAAAAACATAACCTAAAGGCTGTTGCAAAAATGTAATTTTTAAACCCGGTCTCTATTCATATCGTTGTTCACTGTGCTCATATCGATGCATTCAGAAATGCAATGGAAGAATCACTCTTGATCTCAATGGGAATTAAGCACAAAAATAGCTTTGAAGAGTCAAGTATAAGTCCTTGGTTTGTAGGATAATAGTCCTATTTTGAATACATGCTGTGGCTTTTCAGGGAGCCTCTTGCAAATGTGCATAAACAGTTGTCTATATTTAGGTCAGCTATATGCTTGTGCACTGAAATGTTGCTTTCCTTACATGCTGATATGGAGGAATATCGTCCCTTAGGGAAGAATTCTGTATCATTAAACTAATCCATGCTATTACATTTCTGTTATTGCTTCTGTGTACATGCATTTTACAACTAAAAATGGTGCAGATAAATAATACACAATTCAAAAGCCAGTATTATCATTGCAAGTATCTGCTCATATTGGTTCTGATTAACTGGGCGTTTCTTCCCTGTCATCACCTGGCATATGTTGATTAACTTGAGGGAAGAGAGAAGAGGAGAAGGAGAAATTTCCCAGCTATATGGAAAGCAACCCAGTGCTGGTAGTAGATATGGGTTATCTTACAAGTCTTGGAGTTACCTGAAAGTGTTCAGTATGGATTTGAGAGTCAGGTAGGTGCAGTCACTATCGCAGGTCCTATGCCTGTAAATAGTCCTCACACTTTCAAGCTGCTCACTTCTGATACTATTGTTCCACTTTCTCTCTGTATTTCCCATGATGCCCTCATGTGCTTAACCTTAGACAGCAAAAGGTACTTTTTAGGTTTGTGAAAGACTAGACTAACCCAACTTAAAATTAAATTACACAAGCTCTGCACAGTAAGATATTTGAATGAAAAAACTGCATTACATTGTTACTGCTATGTACATGTCTATTTGTAAATGGTCATTTTCTGTTTTCATACAAAAAAAAGTATCACAACCCTTCTTGGGTACAAATAGACTGGATTGTTTGATGCTATAGTATCAAATATTGTTTTCCTATGATTTCTTGTTTTACTGTTATAGAGAGGTTACATGCTTTTGATGGTAGTTTCAGTGAAACAAGTACAGTTTTACCTCCTATACTCAGAATATGTTTTTGCAGTAAAAAGTGCAGATCTGATATATTGGTTTTAGGAGGTGTTTACCTAGTCTACTGGCACAATCTTCCTAGCACGTAGCTCTGGTCTCTGTTTAGAGAGTAGAAGTTCTTTTTGGTGTATCCATAGAAGAGTTTCTAGGTAATGCCCATGATTGTACTGAAAGCTGCTTCTGTTTTTGGTACACATTGCAGAATGATTTTTGATGAATTTTCTTTCCTGTTGTTATGGCAGGAAGAGTTTTAGTTCAAAGCTTTTAAAACGGACTCTGTTCTGAATGCAAGTGCTCAGTGGCTCCCTGAAGTGTCCAGTAAAACAATTTAACAAATAGAAAAATGTTTTTCTCAACCTTTCCAGTCTTCTTTTGATACCAGATATGCTTTGTTAATCTCTAAACTATAGCTTGGTAAAGGCTTTCCTTTGCTTTCCCAATTTACACAAAAGCAGGCTCAAGTCTCGACTTTGTTAATAGCTTACAGAGTTTTAATTGCACACTATTCTAGATAGAGGAAGAAGAGCAGTCCAAAGCCATTAGCGTTAATCAAGGTCAAAAGTTGACAATTTTAATTTAATAACATATCTGTCTCAAATCTTAACACTTCCCATTGAGGCTACCAGAAATAGCCTCGGATATTCTATACATGTTTTGTTTGTTTTCAGGTACTGGCTTAGATGTTCCATTCTGGCCTAGCTGGCAAATGGTATTTTATGAGATGGCATATGTAAACTATGGATGTGATTTCTAGGTATTAGTGTATTTAAGTTCCAACCTCCTTCTCTACCAACCCCTACCTACAACCCAGTGCAGAACTACTCAGCTTTGGAAGTCTCTCCCTTTCCTCCTTCTCTGGAATCTGTTGGGAAGAAAGGAGGGAAGCAGCTATTATGATCTTGCAACAGGTCTTGAGACCAGGAACTGGACCACTGGCAGTCCCGTCTTTCTACCCCTTCCACCTCACCTTCACTGGGTGTGTCAGAATATCAGAAAGAGATTTTTCGGGAATCAAAAGAGAAATAAAAAGCTGAAAAAAATTTCTTTAAATAAGGAAAAAAATTAGAATTGGTAGGACAGCAAAAGTGGAAGACTGAATTGACTCCAAGAGAAAAAATTAAGAGTAAGATGAAGAGAAAGAGAGGGGAAATTTGGCTATTTTGAGAAAAGACAAAAGATATATTTACACGGAGGTAAAGAATAGAACATAGACATTTTAAATAACTATTTTTCAATTAGGCTGAGAGCTCAGCAAAGTACATACCCTCCTCTTGCTGTCTGCCCAGAAAAAAAGGAAAAGCTGAGTTACCAAAAATTTTCTTCTCCCAGAGCACAAATCAGATAGTCCACTGAAAAAAAACCCTCAGATTTTCTGGGAACTGCCTCAGCCAGAACTAGCTACTTTTTCTCCTTTTATTTTAAGAGGTCACAGATTTGTCCTGTAGGCCCTCTGCTCTAGAAGTCTTGAAAATTGGATCATCCTGTCCCTGGAAGCCTGAATGTGCATGGCACTGCTCTTTGAGCCTCTTTGCATACAGTCCTTGTGACTTTTTGATTTTTATGTACTACGTCTACCAAGGTTTACTCTCACCAGTGCTGCCCTTCTCTCTCCACAGCTTTTCCCAGATTCACACAACCCAATAGACACCCCTGGTGTTTATAGACTAAATATCTGTGCTGTGAGTTCTCCTCATCCTTTCCACCTGAGATGAGCCAACTGCAGTGCAACCGCACAGCAGCAGCTCTCACCAACCAGATCTATTTTGCAGCAGATAAAGAACATGTCTCATAACAATAGAGCCTAAACTCTCCAAGAACCATATCCTTTCCCTCCTGCCCCCCTCCTTTTTCACCTTTCATTTCCCTGGCTCCCAGGCCTCATGTTTATGAGTTGCTTACTATTTACCAGGCTGTCATTGTTTGGGATTCTGGCATTTGCCAGTTCAGACATGGAACTCAGTGTGATGTATTTCAGGCAAAATGAAGCCTCTCTCTTTAGGTGAGGTTTTCGCTTCATCTCTTCCTCACCCTCTGTAACTTGCTCTAAGTTATAGCAATGTACTTCAAAGGAGCAGTAACTATTGTGTAATTCCAAGGCTCATTTTTTGGCATCAGTATCAAAACATGACAGGTGGCTGTCAGCTAAACCCTCAGTAACTGCTGCCGACGTAGCACTTCCATTAATCCACTGATTTGACAACAGCACTTGGAATCACAACAGAAATGTCACTGGAACTGCACAATATAGAAAATAGAGCACAGTACCACCTGTACGGGTTTGTTGTTCTCTGAACACTCAAGTCTCAGCAAACAGTTTCCTGGGGCACATTTACAAGGCACTGCAAACATTACCTCTTGAAGTTCATGTTCTGATTTCTGACAGCATCCATGAATAGCTTAGTCAGGCACAGTTTGTCTCAGGAAAGTTTCCATGTGCGTGTGCTGCTCATAAAATGTGAAGCAAACCCCAGATTTGCAATTTCTTGGACTTCAGACAGTGATAGCATTTGTGTTTCCAAGACCCCTTTGGAAGCAGATTTCAGACCTCTACTTTTGGTGAATGGAAGGAGAAATTGGTCTGCCAAGATCTGAAGTGAAAATTAAGATACTGCTGAAACATCATCATGTTTTAAAAATAGTGAGAGGTGGTTCACAGACCACCAGTGGATTGTTTAGTAAGGGCTTATAGTAGTGAAATTTTTAGAAAACTAGGTAGAAACAAAAAATATTACTTTGTGGTTTTCTACATATGTGGAATTGAGTATAATGGAATAATTTTCTCCTATTAAATTAACTGCAACTTAATGAAAATCAAGCAATTCTGCCTGTATTACTTGTATATGTATTGCAAAATGTCTGTCAGATTATCCAGGATTTGTATTAGAAAGATGGATCACCTGGAACATAAGCTCCATCATATGTGCAGATTTCAGCATGCATGCTCAGACAGTGGGACATACTTAGAGGAGGATATTCTGCCAGTTCCTGGCCTTAAAAATTTCTGGCACTTTCTACCTGGTAGAATCCCCTGCACAAGAAATGGACTTGTTAAATCATGTTTGTGTACAAAAAAAAAATTTTTTATGGAATGAAAGAAGGGAAGGGGAGAGGAAATGTGAATAAACAGCATGGCTTATGTATGAGGAAGGCATTGAGAATGACAGCAGCTAAACTCAGAAAAGTTATTATTTTTTGCTGTAAAACTTCAGCTCTGCAGCAGAGATGGATGTGAACAGAAAGTCCATGGATTTCCTACCCGCCCAACCACGGACACCAGCATCTTTCCTTCTGGGTCATGTGCTGGGATACAAATCAAATTATGAGAAGCCATTCCAGGTTGAAAGATTTCTGTAATCTAGGATTTAGCTGATAGGCTGTAAAGTACCTTTAAATCCATATACGTGTAGGTGGGTATCAGGGAAGTTGAACTGGAAAACACTATTAAGAGAGGAGATAACACAAATGATTTTAGCAGGAACCATTCATACCAGAGACTATGAATTAAAGAAAGATGAAAGAAAAATAACAGCAGAGAAAAAAAAAAGCTAAACAAGTGGATCAGGTGGGGATAAGGAAATTGTACTTTTCACTCTACATTTGAAACATTGGATGTTCAGATATACGTGTTTCATTTGGTATGGATCTCAAGTCCCTACCAAAGGGAGGGATGTGAAGCATTATCTGATGTAAATGCAATTGTACAGCTTTATGGAAGGCAGTGAGCACACAAAATGTCAATTTTTTCACTTGCACTATTGTCTATTTTACTAAAAGTGTATGTATCAGATTAACGACTCGGTTTGTCCTTTAGTAATACAAGAGAGGCATCTTATTTTCCCCCAGGTTATAATTTTGGTTCTGATTCCTCTGTTATAACTACATAGTGAGATAGATGATTGTGAATATAATAATTTTATATTAAATAAAGATGAATTTGTAACTAAAGGTAAAAGGCTCTTTCAGCTATACATTGGATAGCATCACAATAAACTTAATTCTGTGCCTAGATCCAAGCATGTCTATGTCTTGACTGTATGTCTGAATTGGATGAAAAGGAAGAGCTATCCCTGAATGACCCCTATTGTTTTAACCCTGCACAAAACTTTTCAGGGCAAATGGTGCTGAGACCAGACCATAAGCTACATTGGATAAAGAACAGTTTAAAGACTTGAGGTTTACTAAAACTTGATGGGAACCTTTGCTGTGATTTGGAGGCAGCAGTTTTTCTAAGGAGGATTCTTTTAACCGGGGTTAGTCTCACAAGATTTCATTAGCAGCAAAAAAGTCATTTACTGTGCTAGACAACATCACAGTAAACCACAATATGCATCTGTGAGAGTCAGGCATCCATCTCTGTTCATCACACTAGCTTTTAAGTACAACCTTTTTTATAAATGAGCATTTTCAGTATTTCCCCAAATAACTCCATAGTCTGCTCCTGCCCCTCTCTGCTCGTACAGACACTCTAACTGGTGGTTAGCTGCCACTTCTGAGGTGCTGTGTTGTGTCATAGCACCTACAGGAAGCCTTAAGGACCTGAAGAGTCAGCATAAGGAAGAGAAGGTGAGAAAGGGAGAATGAGGTGTAACAGCTTCATAGGGCAAGTCTTACCATACTGCATGATACTGGCAGTGCTCCATTCCTTTCCTGCACAGCTGACTCACATGATCTGATCAGTCACTGCATTCCTTTCTCAAAAGCTAATATGCATCCAAAGCTGCCAGTTTTGTGGATCTGGAAAATTTTTGACTGCATTTCTCTGGCACGTGATACTGAAAGAAAAACTCCATTGTGAATCAGACAGTACTCAAACCCTCAAATATCCAGGAATTTTGATGTTTGTTACTTCTATCTGCTGCACAGCACTGTGCTCTGCAGGCTTTCTCTGTGTGGTGGAGAGGAGCCTGTGCCAGCCTAAGCTCTGACAGCAGCCTGTAAAGCACAGCATGGCTTTCTCAGCCAAACCTAGAACTGCTTGGGAGAATTTGGGCTTCCCATGTAATATTACATGTCTTGTCAGCTGGAGGGCCCGTGCCAAGTGCCAGGCTGTCTGCTCCTCTCAGCTACAGCTTGTTCCCCTCTTTCAAGTGGCACTCAGAGATGCAGCAGAGAGATGACAGGAATGCAGTGTTTGGCTTTGCTCACTCTGCTCATCAGCAACACTGCTCCTTACTGTGTGATTTGCCCGGCCCCTTCTCACAGTGCATCAGTGCAACATTCACAGGAATATGGTACAGTGGTGGTTGGAGAGCATTCATGGAAATGCAGATTTCTTTTTATCTATTATTCACTCACATTTGTGAAATAGTCTGCCATTTTTAGTTTTACATATCCTATTTTCTCAGAAGATGGCAGAAACTGAGACATATGATACTAATCCCAGAATGAGGATTCTGCTACTGAGATACTCCTATAAGGAGTTTTGCTGTTAATCTGGAGATATTGCATAAGTCTCCGCTGGGCTTAGTCAGGACCTTGTCTTCTCTGTCAATTGTGTCAATCTCTGAAGTAAAAGCTTGCTTATCAGAAACCCTAGGGGAGGAATAAGGAAGCAGGGGCATAGAGACCATTTCTCAGTTCAATGGTTATTAGATGAAAGCAGTTTACAGCTGGAATTAAAGTGGCTTTCCAAAAGACCTAGCATTAAAAGCCTATGTTGTTTCATTAGAAATTTTGTAAGTCAGGCACCCCTAAGATGGACAATGGATTTGTTTCCCTTGATATGAAGAGTCTTAGACAATTAGCACAGCTGGGAGAAAAATATGATTTACCGGCTTTTTCTTATATATGTGTAGATGTCTTGTTTGAGTGATGAATTTAAACTTCATTAAAATTTCATATGGAAATAGAATGCAGAGTCCATTGTAGTTTTCTGCTTTTGAAATGCTTCTGCCCTTCTGAGTGTTAAAAATTAGAAGGAAAGAAATCCAGCATAGCCGTGCATAACAGCACAAACCCTTTGTACTCTAAAATGCCATGTGTCATTTCTATACACAATAAGCTCAAAACAAAGGAATTTATATGTTAAATTTGAATAATGGACCAAAATAAGGTAATTCCTCTTTGCTAACAAAAACCCATTAGTCATGAGCACACCATAACCTTTCTTTGGTACAGAAATGGAGTCTTAAAGTAGGAATAATTGCAAAAGACTAACCAGAAAGGAAGATAGGTAAAAAAAAAAAAAATTACACCTGATTAATGTACTTGACAAGTAGGTAATAAAATTATCTTCTGTTCAGAGCAATTTTGAATAATTGATTTGGTTTATGATTTTGACCAAAATATGCAGAAATACAACATTCTCTCAATTACTCTATAATTGTTCATCCTACTAAGAGAACAAGAAAGAGGGGGAATGCCTATTACAAAGATATTTATAATGAAAATGGACCTATTAGACAGAGTTTCATTAAGTAAATGGCTAATTAGAGACTCTGAACAGGATATTTGAAATATCACATCCTCTGCAATGCCCATGGACTCTGTGGGCATATCAAGCACACATGATACCAGTGACTCTTGTCACCCTTGCATGCAGAGGTTTTCAGAAGCCTCTGATTTTATGCCCACTATCCATCATGGGTACAAATGACCTCACTGAAATGCTGGATTCCCTGCCCAAGGTCTCTCCAGGCTGCTCAGACCTGCTGATATTCTTGATTTGTGTAGAATCTTGAATTGGTAGGCTCTGTGCCTGGAGGCAGATTATAATCTGCAAAAGGTTCTTAACTCCAGAGCTCACTTCTCTTCTAAGTGAAAGACAGCAAAGTTGACAGGCAGAATCAGACAAGGCTGACCCTTGCATGGGTATGGACAGCTAATGATTTTTCTAGGTGTGGATGCTCTGTGCCTCACTACTGTGTGCTGCTATGGCACATAAATCACTTCAGACCCTCCCCAGGGGGCACAGGATGGGACAGAGAGCAATCCAGGGAAAGGCCACACGCTTCTGTCCACAAATGAGAGGATACAGAACTCTGTAGGCATGGAACTGGTCAAAAGAGGGACATAATTAACTTCTTCACAACTACACTTGGTAACAGCAAGCAGCAGGGCATGGAAGTGTTGTTAGATTCAAGAGAACACTTTTATTCCAGCAGTAAATAGGCAGCATAAAAAAATCAGAAACAACAATATGAATATCTTAGTTCAGTCAGCTAATTTAAAAATGTGATTTTTGGGCCAGAAGCAACTCATTAGCTGCAGCCTAAAGCTTTCCCAGTAAATCTTAGGAACAATTGAATGATTTCATATTATAAAAAGCTTATTATTATAACTGGATATTTTAAGTGCCAGGAAAAACCACTGAACAGTACCTCGCAGCAAAATCTTGTAAGTGATGCACGCACTTCCAATTACATGCTGTCTTGACCATTTCTGCATGTGTTCAGTTGCTTAGCACCATCGTGTATGCTCACACTCTCAGCAGGAGAGTTCATAATTCTCATCAGAAACACATCCCTGATTAGGAAAAGAAAAAGGGTTTGAAAAGTACAGAGAAGTATTTTCAGGATATGTTAAAGGTGATAAAATGCTGGGGATTGCCACAATCCTGTTAAGATCACCCGCACAGAGAGAAGGAGATGAACTATTTTCTGTGAAAACTGGAAAGTAGGGTCTATTATCAGGGTGTATAATTTACTCTGCATAAACATTTGGGTAGAAGTAGATTTTGGGAAATATTGTACTATAGCAGAAGAGTATGTGCTTCTCCTCAATTTAACTGAATAAGAATAAATAGGTATTTTTGATACCTCATCTTTTCACCAGGTGCTTGCCAGGTGTTCATTAAATAACAGCTTTATTTATCTATTTTCATTTTCAGGTTAAAAATTTAGTTCCTGTGAAGAAACCTTAAATTAGGGATTATAAACAGATGTGGCATAAAGCAATTAGTCCTTTACTTTACAAATCTCAGTCAGTCTGCCCAAGCTCAAAGAATTCTGGAAAGGAAGAACAGAAAAAAAGATCTGCATACACATCCACATCACTTTTTACTCAGGGGTAACTGCCAGCAACTTTGCTGGAACTTTTAGAGTAAAGATTGGAAACAATTAAGTCAGGGGACAATGAGAAAGAGGTAAGATCTCCGAGCAGGTCACGACATTACTTCTTGTCCTGGTTTCAGTAAATTTGAACCTAAAACACCTCTCCCTTACCAGGTACAGATTCTGTACGACTCTGCAAGGAAGAAAATGCCTCAGATAAAATCCTTTGGCTCATCAGTGCTTTGAGTGTAGTCCTGGTTTCAAATAGATCCTCAGAAAGATTTGCATTGTCTCCCCAGCCTGCATCTCTGATCTCCTAGAACCAAAACACAGACATTTAAAATGCTGGCTCAGTGTTACTCTGGTGTTTGCAGAGCAAGTGACTCTGTCTCAGATGTTCTGGGTCCAGAAGAAACCAGCTGAGAAAAACTATATAGCAGCAGCTCATCCCTGGCTTTTCCTTAATGGTGATGTCTGCTACTATAGGACATGCAATCCTCAGATCCTCAGAAAGATTTGCATTGTCTTTCCAGCCTGCATCTCTGCTCCTAGAACCAAAACACAGACATTTAAAATGCTGGCTCAGTGTTACTCTGGTGTTTGCAGAGCAAGTGACTCTGTCTCAGATGTTCTGGGTCCAGAAGAAACCAGCTGAGAAAAACTATATAGCAGCAGCTCATCCCTGGCTTTTCCTTAATGGTGATGTCTGCTACTATAGGACATGCAATCCTTAAGGCTCTTCCTCCTAGATTCTTAAGATGCCTTCCTATTCAGGTAGGCAATCCTACTCTCAGCTGGCCAGCATTCCCCAGAAGCTGAATAAGCATCTTTTACCCCAGCAGAATCCCTGGAGACAGCAAGGTGGCTGAAGGTCAGACAGTCCTCCTGCTAATTTTTGGTTTGGAAGCCATAAGTATTTCAAACTCTGTCAGCCACATATTTTAAAGATTTTTTTAAAGATCCTTTACAAGTAGGATAAGCAAGCAGAAAGGAAGTCTTCTTTCAGTAAATCTGTTGGATTTACATTTACTCTGTGTAGAGGAAGTGACATCCCCAGGTGTCCAGGTGCCTGTATTAAGTTAGTGTATGTCAACTAAAAGCACAGTCATGGAGGAGAGGCTTTGTGCTTATTGTTCTTTAGGCTCTGATCCAGAAATCCAGGCACTTAATTTTCCATGTTTACATGTCATTTCCATTGACAGCCACAAAACAAATTGTGTATCTAAATGTGCTGATATGTTTTTCTGGCTTGCAGTGTAAATCTGTGATTGAACAGCTGTGGCAAACTATTTTGTGAGAGGAAGGCAGTGTAGTTGTGTATAGAATGGACTGACATTCAGAGTACAGAAAGATTGTCACAAATAGCTCACTTCATAGAAGCAGACAACATGGAAGCACAGAATCACAGAACACGGGATCATGGAATCATTAAGGTGGAAAAGACACCTAAGATGATCAAGTCCAACTATAAACCTACCATTGCCACAACAAAATCCGAAGTGCCATGTCTACATGTCTTTCAAATATTTCCAGGGATGGTGACTCAACTACTTCCCTAAGCAGGCTGTTCGATCACCCTTTTGGTGAAGAATTTTCTCTTGATTCAATATAAACCTCCCTAGCACAACATGAGGCTATTTCTCCTCATCCTATAACTCACCTGCCAGTTTGCAAAAGAGACTGACACATCTCACTACAACCACCTTTCAGGTAGTTGTAGAGAGTTAGTAGGCTTCCTCTGAGCTTTTTCTCCAAGCTAAGCAGTCCCAGTTTCCTCAGCTGCCTCTCCTAAGACTTAGGCTGTTCCTTTCTTACTGCATGGTTTTTATTTGTTTGCTGTAAGGGAGAAATGTCTAAAATATTGTACACAAAGTGTCTTTATCTTGTACCAGGAGGAATCACCCTACCCTGACTTAAGATAGTGGCAGTGGATCAAAGTAGTCCTGGAGCAGTTCAAGAATTACATGAGAATTTTGGAAGCTTGTTTTAGTTTTGCCATTCTTCATTATATCAAACACTGCCAAGCAACCATTAGACTTGGGCTGGGTGGGCAGAAATGTATTTTCAGCAAATGGTTAATGGTTGTATTTGTTGAAATAGAATGGATGCAATTTTGGTGCATGATGTCAATTTGATTAAAGACTGTATACAGTTATTCAGGAATAAGTGGATAACAGTACATATTTTAGAGAAAACTGAGGGTATAAGAAACAGCAGGAGTAGAACATGAAAATTACAAAAAGAACTGAAGTGGACTGTTTAACAGCTAATTAGAGTCATCAACTCAGCAATTTTAGTTTGCATAACTGGAGGCATTATGCCATTGAATAGGGATGCACATGGAATGTTTCATTAGTTTCTGGGAATTTCAATACTGGAAAGTTACTGAGAAATATTTCAAAAGGGAGAAGAAAAATCCCCAGAGGCCAGGGATCAATTTAACAGAATACCTAGACAAAAGAATGAAAAATTCACATGAACAGGTTGGCAAAATATTAGCTAAAATAGAAATATGTTAATAACCTTGCAGTGAAGAATAAAGAAGATCAATTAGTTAATTTTAAATCTAATGGCAAAAAAAAAATCCATTTAAACTTGTATATGTTCTCTCTCTTTTCAATTCCACTTGCATCCTCTTACCTTTTCAGTCGTTCTTTAATCTTGAGGAAAATCAGCAGTTTCCCTTAATTGCAGAGCCACAAATGGCCATTACTGACACTTGTTTGAGCAGTACAAATCGTAGTAATGATTTCTTTAATTAATTCCCCATTGAAGTAGAGCAAGGTTTTAGAGGTAAAACATCTAGATTTGATTTAAAAATTTTCTACATGTGTAGAATTACAAAATCATAAAGTGCTCTTCCAATGGCTAAGTCCTACCATTGTAAAAGAAACAAAACACTAAAATGATGAAATTAAATATTTTCAGAATCAAGAAATATTTTTCCATCTTTTAATTGCTCCTGAAGACATAAGTGTCACCCTTTCTGGACTGTGGACTGCTCTTTTGTAAGAAAGTCTATCACTGACAGCACAAAAGTAATAAACCCATCTCCTAATCTGGTAATGAGTCCAAGAATTAGGGTATCTTTTTTAATCACACCATCACAGGGAAGTTTGCCTTCCTGGTTAACTTCCAGAGGCCTGTCCTGCTCCTTCTAGTGCCACTGTTTTCAAGGTCAGTGGTGTACACTATGCAGGTGTAGCTTTATACATTTCCTTAACCCATACTCACATACATGCAACAACAGGTTTGACCGTGTTGAGGAGTCGGCCAGATTTCAGCTTACCAAGCCATCCACACCTTTCTCTAGTTTTAATGACTGCTCTGCTCTGCTCTGCTCTGAGCTGATGCGGCCTCACATCAGGTCTGTGTGCAGTTTTGGTCACCACAGTGACCTGTTGAGCTGCTAGAGAGTGTCTAAAGGAGGGCAACAAAGATGGCAAGAGGCCTTGAGGGGAAACCTTGTGAGGAGCAGCTGAGGTCACTTGCTCTGTTCAGCCTGGAGGAGACTGAGGGGAGACCTCATTGCAGTCTGCAACTTGCTTGTGAGAGGAAGAGGAGGGGCAGACACTCATCTCTCTTTTCTGGTGGTGCCCAGTGACAGGACCCGAGGGAATGGCCTGGAGCTCAGTTAGGGCAGGGTTTGGTTGGATATTAGAAAAAGGTTCTTCACCCAGAGGGTGGCTGGGCATGGGAACAGGCTCCCCAGGGAAGTGGTCACAGCACCAAACCTGACAGAGTTCAGAAACATTTGAACAATGCTCTCGGGCACATGTGGGATTCTGGTCCTGTGCAAGGCGAGGAGCTGGACTCAATGATCCTTATTGGTCCCTTCCAACTCAGGATATGTTGTGATTCCGTGAAATTCTTGTATTATTTGTACCTTTTTATGCTACTTTGAGGTAATTTCCCACAGTGTTAAACTGCACGTGGGCAAGAAATTACCCTGAGGACCTTGCTAGAAACTTACCCTTACTTGCAGTTACCTGGCTAAGGAAGTTTTTGGTATGCACAGGGTGAGCTGTGCAGATTTTTGTACCATCTGAATCCCATGTTGTGATGAATAACCAGACCTCTTTTGTCAATCTACCTCACTGGTATTCATCCTCCAGGTCCTACTCTTAAAGGCACATGTGGCATAAACTCTGCTCTTCCAGAAGTCTTACCTGGGAAGAAAACAACATGGAAGGCACACAAGGTAACAAAAGAAAGCCACTACTCACTCGCACAACATGAGCACCTCAATTTAACCTTCTTTCATGAATGCTAAGCAGGCTTCTGGAAATTCCTTTCCCAATCCATTGTTCACTGCATTGTCCTGTGTTGGAAATAATGGATGACTGTTTAGATGAGTTGAGAGTTCTGTCGCTTGAATTTTCAATTACTCATCTGGATCTTACTAGTAAAGAGGGGTAAGTGGGTAAGGCTTCACTTGTAATCTCTGTTGCTGCTGCTTTTCACCAGCAATAAATTAACTTAGGGAAAAAACCCCAACTGAAGTGTCACTTTAAATACAAAAACTTATAACATGCTGCCCTTTGGTATTGAATTCTAACCATGTAACAGATTAAAATAATAAAATGACAAAGAAAAATACACTTTCCACTCTTCAGGCACAAAGAAAGCATTGATCAAATATAATACACACAGCAGAACAGAGAGCAGGGCTCTTTTTAAAAATAAAGATTAGCTAAAAACATTTAAAAGGCTTTAAACACAAAAAGCCCCTGCAGGGTTGGCTCTCTGAATAATGATTCAAAATGTTACCACAAAAGAATATGATTTATTATTATGGCTTTTATCAAGATGACTTCTCACATAGCTCTCCAAATGAATTCAACCTTGGGAGCTAATCCTTCAGCTAACAAGTGAGTTTATGTTATTTGGACTTCCAGATCTGAGGCAGAATGATGAAGTCTGGATTGAGAAAACATGGGCCAATCCAAGCCCTTTTTTGCACTCTGAACAACTCTCTCAATGTCACTGTGTGAGGTGCAAGCCCAACACTTTTAAATAACTTTTTGAAAGTTTTATTACAAGCTACTTTCAGTCTTTTCCTGAAGGGTTTGGTGCTGCAGTAGGTCTGAACACACAGAAATCTGGCTAAATATTGACTCAACAAGAGTTAAGATTTCTGAATAATTAAATTACCTGTACTTTCTCTATCCTTTTTCTCTTTTAATTTTGCAGTTATTAAAATTGATCTATCTATGAAATACTTGAATTATATATTGAAGTGTATCAAGATGTAGACCTAAAGGCTGCCAGTGCTAATTAAAACCTGATCAACTTTAAAAGAAACAGATCTCCAGTTAGGAACAGCAGGCAAATGCTTATTTGGAGCTGCAGCTTCCCCTAAATATCAAAGGAAGCCCGTTCCATTAACTAAACCTCAGCTTGGGTGAAGTAACCACACTGTAAGAAAGTATCAGGGCTACAGAAAACACATGGACTAATGGTGGATACTTCAACCTCACTAGGTAAATAACCAAACTCCATCTGGAGAACCATCAGTTAAAGGTTTCCATGTGCAAACACGATTCAAGAGCATAAAAACACAAAAGGCATGATCATACATTCTTTTCAGGTGAAATAAGCCTCCTTCTGGCCTGATCCTCTCTACCCATGCTACCAAGATGAAAACTTTTCAGGAAAGGTATCTCAACAGATTTTACAGACCTGTATTTTGTTTCTTTCTCCTAATTTTCTTCTCTGTCCCTTCTTGTAATTTTAATGCTACATTTGCCACTAGATCTAAAAAGTGAAAGTTATGAGAACACATTATAACATGTGTAAAAATATCCTAATGACTTCTGTTCTATTTCAATCCAGTGTTCAGCCATGCGTCTGTGGCAAATCCTTTAGAGACACAGCTTTCCTCCATATACATCAAAAAATGTCTCACTCTTCTGTGTACATATTACTTCCCAGCAGCAAAACATCCTTTTCCCCTGCTGTGTTAATTTGTAAAAATGTTGCTATGAAATGCTGATAGAGACGGGAAGAACACACCCAATTTACAGCCTTATGGTCTAACCTTGGATCATAACCCAACTCTAATACATAAGGACACCCACCTGTGTCAGTGAGTATCCTGTTTCTTCCTTCTGGAATGAAGTTGTATGATATTAAGACAAAATACTGTCATTTTCTCTCTTCATATAACATTCTCAGTCTTCACAACTATGTCCAGCCTTCTGATCTATTAAACTTGCATTTTTCAGTGTCCCTTTCTATTTAAACTGCATGCCCTTTGTGGGCCTTCAGTGGCTGCAGGGTATAGCCTGGATACTGGTCCATTTAAGAAGTTTAATAGTCCTTGCTGTGAGGAAACAAGACTTCTGAATCCAGGCTATAAGCAAGTGAAATAAGCAGTATTTCTCTGCACGACTTAGGTTTGAGGTGTAGCCGAACTGTTGCAGCTGCAGTGTGTATGTGAGCTGCCACACAGCAGGTCTGTTGTGGAGAAATCATTAAGGGAACGCTATGTAGGAGCACAAAGAGAAATTTTTATTGATAATATCCTTTGTTATTACAGGCTTTGTGTGACTGATTAATTTACTGAGAGGGAAAATATTCCCTCTCACAATGCTGCTGAACTTTGTCCAGCTGAGGATGATGTCATGTGTGCTGCAAAATTGCAATTATTCAAAGATGCCAATTATGAGTTAATTTTGAAACTATTCTACCTAACCTGCAACAGAAACAGTGTATATGAAATAAAGCCAGAATAAATACATGTAAAATACAATACTCTTTCAGGACAATGCACAGTAAAAAATACCTGGGCAGACAGAATGGTATAAATGCTGAAAATACAGTCCACATGTGAGGCTGTATTGCTAGAAGTCCTCCATTTTTGCATTACTCAGCACAGGATTCCCCATCTCACACTACTTCCCTGTAAGTCATTCCTCTTCTTGCCAATCCAGCTCAGCTCTGAGAATTGCAGGGGTGAGGCATGGGCTGAAGCACAGCCTGTCTCCTGGGGCTGTCAAAGTGTCACTCACTGACATTTTGGGTAGTGGCCTTGGAACCAAATTTGGGGGACTGCAGAGAGACTCCACATCGCTCCTATTTCAGACAAGCAGTCATGCAGATGTCAAAATACTACTCCCACATAACTGAGCGGGGCAGGGTTTGAGATGGTGAAGGTCATCGATTCTCTTTATAAATTGTTGCTGTTTGAGCTCTGGGAATGCAAGCGATTCACTTTTTTTTTACTAGTATTTACATTCTTCCATTGAGTAAAGGCTGGAGTAATATTGATTCAGGTTATAAATCTCATCAGCATGTAAACAAATGCACTGTTTGTGAAAGGAAATTCATGAGAAGGAAAAAAGTCTGTTTAAAAAAGGATTAGTCAGGTATGAGAGACCTGAGAAAAATGATTACAGGCTCAAACCAATGGAATGGTTGTCAGTCACTGGCACAGCTGGCACAGCAGTAGCAATAACCCACACCCCACCCCTGAAGGCCCCACTCTAGCCCCAGAGTGGCCAGATGACTGGAAGTCCCAACTGGGGAGGGGTGGCCACAGGAGACCAGAGCAGATAAAACCCATTGCCCTGAGCTGCATGTAGTTGCATCCTTACTGTCTTTGGATTTTACGGCAGCTTAAATCACTCTAGGATCCAAGACAGTACCTGTATCTTGCTTTTCTCTTTCTTTTTCCCTTTTTTTCTCCTTTTATAATCCTAATATAGTTTTCTTGAAATGTGAATAATTTAAAGTTTTATGGGTAGAGTTTTCCAAGTTGATGCACTGTGAAATGCCTTGTTTTGATAGAAAGTTTGTTTTAAATTTTTATCCAAATTCATGATTTTCTAAAGTTTTTTAGTAAAGCTTGTTTTTCAACCTCCTGAGAGTATTGTTGCATTTCTCCTGTGCTCCCACCCCAAGAAAAAGTAGTACCTCAAGCTCCTTTTGAATAAACATGCTGGGTGAGGATGAGGGCTCAACACCAGGCTGTCACAGTGCTTTTCTTGTCAGGTCAGAAGCAACATTTCTGATCTGTCAATGCAGCAAGCTCATTCCTTCTGGTGATTTCCAACATCGTTATCTGCCACAAGGGCCAGTGTATGGAAGTAGGGCTGAGCTGTTGGGGATGTGTGGAGGGGGTGTGGAGGATGGAGGAGCTGTGGGGGAGCCCACCTTGCTCTCCTGCAACAGTATTGATTCTGAAGCACTGACAGTAGTAAAGCTTGCTTTTGTCAGCAGATTACCACATCCATGATTTTGAGGACACATACAGAGCAGAAAGCACAGTGAAAACCTGCCTTAAATAAATCCTGCCAGGATTTGTTGCTTTTTCTGGTGTTTATCTATAATTTTGACCAAGGGCACTACTGAGACCTTGGTGAACCTCTTTTAAACTCCCTCCAGGCCACACATGCAGTGTGATGGAATGAGCCAAACTGCCTGCTTGGGAGGGGCTGCAGGGAGACTGCCTTTGCTTTCCTCCAGATGAACAGGACTAATTCCAATTGAGACATTAGTATAGGCTAAGCTGAACACATCTAAGAAAAAAGTATGAACTTCAGGAATGCAGATTTCAGTAATCTTTTCTTTTACTCAAAAGACATTATTTAATGCAATTCTTTTGAATTATTCCAGCAGAATTATGTTGCCTACTGAAGTGACTACTGTGGGAAACAATGAAGAGAGTCCTGTGGCAACACTAGTATGGGCCTGAAGAACTGAGAACTGTTTTTCTCTTCCTACATAAAATTTAAGAGTTGCTTAAACTACCTAAACACAGAAGATTCCCAGGCTAGTGAGCCAAGTGGTGCAACCCTGGAGTGGGAAGCAGTGCAGCGGTGTCAGCATGGCCCTGTGCCCAAGCCAACAAGCACTGTTAGAGAGCTAAAAGAGCTGGGCTGCTTTCAGGTCCCAGCCTAGTTTTGCCACCCCGTCAATACACCAACTAGCTAGGAACCCACTTCACTGTTTCTCATATAATGCTGAATTAAGAAAGGTGTCTTTATAGCCAGTTCCATGAAGACCTTTGACTGCCTAGGCTCCCACAGACATTCAGGACTTCGTTTGTTTCTCTCTTCACCTTACTGGCAAAGAGGCTATGGCTTCACCTTTGTTTTTCACCTAAGCTGTATCTTTTCAGAGCAGAGATAATTTCTTACTATGCAGTACATCCTAGTGCAATACCCACTTAATTTTGATGGACACCCCTGACTTCTAGTGAATTTTAAATAAGAGTAACAATTTGGCTGAGCTTATAAACCAACACACAGGAATGACAGAAAAGAGCATAAAAACTGCAGGAAAAAAGGCATCTATACCTTTATGGAAAGTTCTCCCGAGGGCAAAAAAACAGAAGGAATATTTTATTTAAATTATTAACCCACTCATTGAGCTTATGTGGTCCATCTATCAGTGCCAATTCACTAACTACAGAAAAAGCACTCAGCCCAAAGCTTTTGGGCTTCACCTAGCCCAAATCTTATTTTACTGATGTTGATGGATTTGCCAAGACCCATGTTTTATCAGAGAAAAAAATCAGGGATTTGACATTTGCTTTATACCCTTTTATGCTTAGGAACAGTTATTACATTCAGATAGGTGTGTTCTGAAGTGCTCAGATAACCATCCACCACCATTTGCTGCTATTGATTAGAAAATTGTAAAATCAATTTTCAGAACTGATGATCTTTAAGGCCAGGCATGACTATTTATGATTTTTATCAATAAGTCACAGTAATAATATTTCTAAAGTTCTAGTTCAGATTCTATTGGCTTTTATTTTGATAAAGTGAAAATAGTAAAAAATACAATTAAATCAGACAAAATTAGAGCTCGAACACAAATACTCACATAGAGGACAAGGAGGTCACAACTTCCTTCTGTACAGTAGGAGTGATCACCACTCAGATATTCACCTTTCTTGCTCTAGCAAGAAAGAGCTACATGCAGCTTGAAAATACTGTTTAAATTTCAGAGCAGGGCATAAATGCCCAGGCCATTTTCAGTATCACTGCTGTGTTTCCCCACTACTACAAGCTCCATCTCAGCAGAGTGAAGGGCAGGTAGGACCTCAGCAGGGTGTTAGATCTTTCAAATGAGTGTTTCCACTTAGAAGAAACTTCCAGAGGATTAATTTACATAACTGCAAATTGTTGGTGTCCCTTGGGAGAAAAATGGGGCAGTGAACATAAGCTTCTATGTTCAGCTACCTACACCCCAATAGAAAGGAAAGAATTTGCATGCCACAAATAGTCCTAATAGAAGTGTTCCAAGGTAAAAATAATCATTAAAAGGTGTCTCTACATACCTTGTTGGCATGCTCTGTGTTTCATACAGACTTGCTTATTTTTTGAGTAACCAGAGAAGTATAGAAATGCCTGCACTAAGAAATTATTAGTATTAGCTGAACTTTCTCATATTGTCATTGCTCTTGGGTTTGCTGTCATGGCTTTTGCCCTGAAATGTCCTATGGGAATGATCTTGTTCAGTTATGATTGTGGAGAATCATAACCTTTGCAATTCTTTTTAGAAACAGACATTTTCTATTGCTAAAGACAGCAGAACACTCCCCCAAGGAAATTATCTTGGAAGTAGCAATATGTTAAGAGCTGTAGCCCAAAGCCCTGTGAAAACTGTGTAAGAGGATTTTTTAATATTCCTCTAAGAGTTCAGCTTTGGCCTTTTGCCAGAAGGACTGTTTAATGTTTGGTTTATGTTGATTTTTTTTTTTAAATAAAGGATTCCAATCTGGCTAGCAAAGTCTTGTAGCCTCTTAGAAGATGCAATTTTAGTGTTGTATATTCTGTGTCCCACATCTTCTTTCATTCTGCCAGTATTAAAAGCAATCTGTTAGACTCATTTCCAGTGTTATTATCTTCTATTCAGCAGTAATAACAAATGCAAAAATACAAGTTCAGAAACATATGCCAGAGGAGTGTTTAGCCTATTAAATACACACTACTTATACAGATGTTTAGTTTAATTTTTCTGTTTTACTCATCTAATTACCCAAAGACACTAAGGAACTGGAATAGATTTGGAAAATTGAAGCTGAGGTGGAGACAAAGTCTCCAGTGAATGCATAAGAAGTATTTTGGCTATGAGCATATCCTAGGTATACAGCATTAGCAGAAAACAATACTACTGTGAAAGAATTGATATAGTGACCATCAAAAGTAAAAGCAGGAACAGAAGAATGAACTACTGTAGCAGCCACAGAACAGTCACTAACTGATGGCTTTATCAACTCACAGCCTTCATGGATAGGATAATATACACTCTTCAGGAGCTGGCATCAGTGCACTTCCTCTAGTTTAGAAGTAATACCTGACAAGTCTTGCAGTTTTGTTTCAATTCAACATGCAGATTTTTAGAAGTTCCCCTGCAAGAATGTGAGCAGACATGTAATTAACAGCAGCAGCCACAAATAAACGGCAAATATTTTTTGTAGGACACAACATATTATATGTTGCTGTGCTCTTGATCTAAAAATGTCTAATAGGGAACAATACTTCTTGTGCTTCTAGCTGAGTTAGTATGCCTTTACACTCAGTTATTTTGAATAAGTTACTTGAAATTAGTTTTGGAAATAATTGTATAACTGCAATGGTTCCAAGTCTGGCAAGCAGCTGTCACATTACCCATGAGACAACACTGAACTCAGGGAATGGTAAGTTACCTGTGGCTACCTGTGATGTATCTCCTAGTTATACCTTAGGCGCTGAAAAAGCAGGTTTTTTTAAAGGTAGCAAACATTCTATGGAAGTAACTGTAGAATCATAGAATCATTAAGATTGGAAAAGATCTCCAAGGTCTTCAAGTTCCACCTTTGACGTAACGCCCGCTAAACCATGTCATGAAGTGCCATATCTAGTCTTGAGCACTTGCCAGGATGGTGACTCCGCAACTTCCCTGGACAGCTTGTTCCAATGCTTAACCACTCTTTTAGTGATGAAATTTTTCCTTATGTACAACCTGAACCTCACCTGGTGCAAATCGAGACCATTTTCCCCTTGGCCAATTTCTACTTGCCTGGCAGAAGAGGTGACCCCCACCTCAGTACAATTACTTCCCTTGAAGGGATCTGCTCTCAGAACACTGACTTACAAGAAGGCTATTTCACTGATTATGGCCCAATTCTCCAAAGTGTTAAGAATCTTAAAATGAGACACACTCAACCCTTGTAACATTCATTGACTTTTTCAGAGACTGAGGACACTCATTATCTTGTGGAATGAGGCTTCTCAATCATAAATGCATGTGTAATTGTTATAATTAACAGAGTTCACATATATGAATACTTTGCTGAGTGGAGCCTGAGGTAACCTTACATTTTACACCAGACAACATACCAGAATAGACAGATTTTTGCTCAGTATGAGCAGAGTTATTTATTACATCTCTGGAAAACCATTACTGGTAACTTTTTGCAGTGGGTTGACCCTGGCTGGATGCCAGGCACCCACCTCTATCACTGCCCTCCACATCTGGACAAGGGAGAGAAAATATAATGGAGGGGTCATGGGCTGAGATAAGGACAGAGAGAAATCACTCATCAAATACCATCATGGGCAAAACAGACTTGAACTGGAGACATTAATTGACTTAATTATTAACAAAATCAGAGCAGGATAACGACAAACAAAAACAAACCTTAAAACACCTTCCCTCCACCCTCCACTTCCACAGCTGCTTCAGCACCATCTGCACCATGGGCTTGGTGTCTGCATGGTTGTTCTTCTCATATGTTTACACCCTGCCCTTCTCTGGATGCAGTTACACCTGTGCAAAGGCTTCTTTTTCTTCATCTTGAATATGTTTTCACAGAGGTGCTACCACCATTCCTAATTGTCCCAGCCTTGGCCAGCAGCAGGACCATCTTTGGAGTTGGCTGCCATTGGCTCTGCTGGACATGAGGGAGCTTCTGGCAGCTTCTCACAGACGCCACCCCTGCTACCAAAACCTGGCCATACAAACCCAATACATACTCAGGAGAAAAATATCTTAGATCTGTCTTGGATTCCATGTAAAATCAGTGTTCTGACTTGACATAAAAAAAATAAAAAAAATAAATACAAAATAAACAGTGGCATCATATCAGGAAATTTCTGTGGTTAGCACTGGAGAACTGGATAGAAGGACAGAAATGTCAGCTGTAATTCCTTGTCCTTTGTTGTTATTATGTTTAAAAAAGCATGAGTTCTGTTGGTTCAGTGGTCAGAGACAGGCACAACACACACAGCCCCTAAATTTTGGTATGACAGACTGCCTTGAGTTTATTCCTCCAGCTCCTTTTGCAGAGCTCCAATGACACACATGATTTGTTGAGGTCTTAGCCCTGTCCAGCTCTCTGGCCAGTGACACATCTGCATTTGGAACTGAATGATATCAGCTGGGAGTCCCTGTGTAGATTGACACCCAGGCACTCCAAAGCCACATTTTATGGTCCTGAAGGCCCACGTGAACCACCAAGAATGGACCACCTCACGTGGAAACCTGCCTGCTTCCAAACATACAACCAAGATGAGAAACAACATGGTTGAGAAGAGACCTCAGAGTGATGGAGATTTCTGAACACATCTCAATCTTACATCTTTACTATGAAGATTTAAGCTTTTGTCATGCCTAGAAGGAGAATAGACAAGTGTTTATTATATAGATATATTACAAACAAAAAAACATGTGTGCCCCCAAAGGTTAAAATGGGAACCATGGGTTGCTATCCTTTCAAAAAATGTAGATTTAGTATTTTTAGCACATAATCACAACAGCCATGTCACTGCATTTTACTTTGCCCCCGCAGCTGTTAATTATCTAACATGTAAGTGAAATTCAACATAGCAAAAAGTGTTTATTTATTGACTGCACGCACATAACATTAGGTATTAGATTGTCTCTTTTTGACTTCATAACTGAAAGCAAAATATTTGCAGGTAATATAAAATCAATTATTTCAAAATGTAAACCACATCTATGATAAGTTGTAACACTTATTTCAAGAAGCAAAGTTTGTTCTATAACAGGTCGTACAGAAACAGTAGAACAATAGTGAGGAGGAACAATTCATTTTTCAATATAGAAGTGTGTGATGTGAATCCATGCAGTGAAATACAAAAGATTAATAATTTGGCTATCTGGAAAAAAATGCCCAGACAAATTAATTGCTCAATTCTGAAAGTCAGGAGACTAATCCAATTAAACATGTAAATGGGATACCTATAGTATTCATTTACAGCGTCCTTCAAGCTAATAATTAAATAATAGATTTTTAAACTAATTGTTAAGAAAACTGTCAGCTGTTAGCCTGAAATTCACAGTGGCTTTAAACTTGTGCTGCCACATTAATCGTTGAATGACAAAATCAATTCAGCTCCAAAGCTTCACTATTCCTAGCTTAAGGTACTGGACAATAAAGATTCTGCTTTCCACTGTGGAAATTTACATGACTAGAGTTACTCTGAATGACAATGTATGTCACATGCATTCAGAATCCTAAACATTAGGCAATTAATAACCTTGAGGGCATTGAATAAGACTGTTAAGGAAACTTTCCTGTCTGGCCACCCAGGAGCCACTCTGGCAGTCCCACTCCCCCTGTCCCAGTCCCAATCCACTGCTGGGACAGAGGTCCCTTCACAGTAGATGCATCCATAAGCCCAGGGGTGCCTCTCTTGGCTCCCTGCACACCCCACACTCACACGTCAGGCACGGTTGCCTTGTCGGCTCAGCCCTGGGTTTCCCATAGCCAAGTCCCAAATCTCTGGTTGCTTTGAGTAATTTAATTAATTGTGATGCACCACTCAGCTTGATCTCCAGGAAGGGATCCTCACCCAAAGAATCCCTGTACATACTCCTGATCTGTGTGCCAGACATGTTCCTCACTTGTACTTCATGACCCCTGTACTTGCCTCTTGGTCGAATGGTGATATTTGGTCTGAGGTCTTCTTGTTTATTTGGATTGTACAGAGTCTCTGAGTGACTGGCCACCCCCCAGCCAGTGCTTCCATCCAGGGCTCAACCTGCAGCTACCTACTCAAAGTTTCTTCCTCTATGAGGTCACTCTTTAAGTGGAAAATAGCAGTGACCAGAGTGTTTGGACACCTTACTACCATAACCAAGAAACAGCTGAACTAATCAATTCCTACATCTTTGTCTCTATTTGAAATAGACAGGAGCAATCATGATCTGTACAGAAAAAGCATAAATGATTACTAGTGATGCTCTGCTATTGTAACTTATGATTAATTGCTCTCATTTACCTTGTCAACTTAAGTGTGTAAAAATCACCTCTTTGTCTGCAAATTTGTGGTGTTGTTCTTAAATTTATGAGTCTTAAGAATAATCTATATATTTCGGACTCAGAGATAAGAATCCCCAAGGTTTGAAAACCTTTAAATGGAAAAGAGCATTTCATGGTCTCACATGGTTTAGAGACTGCCTTTCACAAGAGGAATTATTCATTGATACAAATGGAGAAAGAAAATTACATGTATTGCTTTCAAATAATATTTTTTGTCTGTAAATCCCTGAAAAAATGTTTATAGTGGTTTGGTGATAAGAAGAAACTGAACAAATTTGCCTGCACAATTTTAGCACAAAGGTTTTTGCAAAAATGTGCATTTTCAATTCTTACAGTGCTGCTTTCATGAAAAATAATGTAGCTTAGCTGAGTACCCAATGATGCATATAACAATTAGGTGGTTTTAATTATTTTCACTAAGTTCTAGTTTTTCCCATCATAAGCTTCTCTGATTGCCAGTTAACTATTTCAGCAATAGCTCTCCCTGATGGCCCTTGATAAACCTATCAACACACACTTCTAGGTTTAATGCCTTTAAATTAGCACTATTTTATTGAAGCTAATAAAATAAAAGTATATTATATCATCTGCCCTTCCAAAGCTGTTTTTCTCCAAAAACACTTTTATGACCATTCATATCTGTAATTTGTACAAGTTTACAAGGAATAAGAAAAGTCAATGAGATTCATGAAGACTCAAGGTACTACACTGATCAAATGGATTTTCTACCAGTGGTGTTAAGAATAAGAAGGAAAATTGAAAAGATTCATCTTTTAGTCCTGATTTTGCTATGCGAAATGGGTAAAATTTGAAGAAAAATGTAAAACTCTTAACTCATGCTTTACAAAGTCTGTGAAAGATGTGTAATTCAGAATAAGTTGTTTTGTCTTCAGACAGCAATGATTTCCAGGTGATCTCCTGAAAATTTGTGAATAATATTTTCGCAGTTCACATCCTTGTTATGCTGTGTCTGTATTGTAGTTAAAGCCCATTTAGTGGATTTTATTCCATATACAGGGTTTCATACTTCATGCATGCACAGGAAAACCTGCCTAACCTTGACTTTATTTTTTCCAGAAATGGAAATGGTGCTACAACACAGGAATATTGTTAATGCTTGGTCGTGTGGTTATTGTTGTGGTCCCAGCTGCATTCCATAGTCAGCATCTTGCCAAGCAATTCTGAAAGCAGAGAGCAATGATGGCAGTGAGAGTTGGTGAGAACAGTGACACCCATGGGAGAGTGAGGGAACCCAGAAATCTCCACAGTGAATCCACAAAATGACAGTTTTCCAGATGAGTAGATGGCTTGCCTAGGAAAGTGATAATGTGAAACAGCCTTGTAAAGTCACTGTCATAGCTGGCTATTGCTCCTGCTGACAGACAGCTATATACAGAATCAAGACAATTTTCAAAGTTCTGATCACACACTTTTATGCTCAGCATTTCAATTTTATTTTTTTTCTGAAAGATGAGTGTTTCCAATCCTCTTAATTATGAGGAAAATACAAATAGAACACAATCAAAACAGAGGTGTAATTTAGTTTTCCAGAGTTCTGAAGATACTACTAAGTGCTATGGCTTTAGCCAAGTTCCTATTACCTAGAGCTGTCACTCCCAAAATAAAAATATTTCAAATCTTTATATAATTTTTGATGATAAAAACACCTAGAGGAGACACTTTTTTTTTTTCTGAAGTAAACATACAATTCTTTCTTGTTTTGCAAACACCCTAGAATTCAAATTATTTTCTACCCTTCATTTGCTTCATTGTGGAACCAGACATTTAGGGATTTTAGTCTTCTCACTCTGTCTGGAGATGCATCTAATCCTACAATGAAGAAATAATTGGATCACAGCGCTCAGAGCACACCCAGCAGAAGCACTGCTATAAATGAATACATTTAATTGGAAGCAGTACAACTATACCACTTGATAATCAGTGAAGAATTTCAAAGCTGGCTGTAGGCTTGACTCTAAAGGCAACAGAGAGTCAAGAAGGTGGAGCACGTCAAGCTGCCTGGAGTAAAAGTTATCCTCAAAATTAAATCACTTTGAAATGATTAAGATATTTGGTTTGAATAAAATATTTCTTCTTATGAATCTCAGTCTGTTTAGAAACAGAGATGTGGTTAATGCTTGAACAACAGGTCAGAGCTGGCATTGCTGAAAAAATCCCTCAGCTGCCTTGACTGTTTTCTCTATATTTTCAGTATCATATTCTGTCTTTTAAGGCCAAACATAGCTTTAGTTTATTTAGGAGACACACTACCAGAACACTGCCCAGCCTGCTTTGTTCTACACTGCATTCTTGTCCTACAAAGCCTCAGTGTGCAATGAATTCTCAGAATGAGAATATTGTGTTCTCAGAACTCTCTACACATTCTGAACTTTGTTTTGAACTGCCATGTAACTTGAAGTTAAATTCCTTTTTTCCTTTATGCTGACTATCTCTCCAGTGGTACCAATCCTTTCCTCCTGAGTGCCACTACTCTGAGCAAAATTGTAAACTTCTTTCCCTTCATTTTTGGTGAATATATTTGGTGCTAACAAAAGAAAAAACATTAGTTTTGGATAGATAAAATATCAACAGCCTTGACTGTTCATCATGATATCCTTTATCCCAATAAGACAGTGTTTCCACAAAAATTGCATGTCATGGTTTATTGGCTTCAAGTGATCACAGTACCTAGGATGTGTGATGAACAGGTAATGCCAAGAGCCATATATGTAGTTACAGTTTTAACAAGTGTTCTGTGAAGTTACTTACATTCTTGCCTATGTCTACACTGAAGTTTCTTACAGGGAAAAAGTATTAATTATAGGGTGCAACACTTCCAGCCATACCTGTTGGTGTTTTCACTGTTCACAAGCACTAGACATATAATTTAAAATGCTTGTTCAAACAAAATCAGTCTTTTCAGATTAGAAATCCTATTCTAGAAATCAATTGAAAAAAATTATTTCTACAACTCTTTTTATATACAGAAACAATAGGTACCTAGGTGACATGCAGACTAAAACCCAGACTGCTGCCTTCGCCTGCTCTGCAGGTCAGAAATTTGTAGCTTGCAGTTTGGTGCAGGGTAGTACACAGGATATTGTTTTATCAGGGGAAGTTCAGGCTGGAAATTGTGGGTAATTTCTTAATTAAACATTAGAATGGAGTGCCCAAGGAGATGATGGAGTCACTGTCCCTGGAGGGTTTCAAGAAATGACTGAACTTAGCACTTAGTGCCATACTCAAGCTGACAAGGTGGTGATCAGTCACAGATTGGTCTTGATCTCAGAGACCCTTTCCAACCCAAAAGATTCTGAGATTCTGCAATAGGAAGAGAAGCTGTTCTCTGGGTTCACTCGCATCTCCTTGCAGAACTTTATTCATCAAGGTTAGAGAATCTGCTAGTCCTGCTAGACTAGCTGGAAATGAGTTATAAAATTGCTATCTTCAGTAATCAATACTTAGTTGTGCTTAAAAATGCCCATTTAGTCAGACTCAAATCTTCTGTGCTTACCAAGGCTGTCACCAAATTGCACATTTATTTCATTAGGCTTAAGGAATCCCAAACCCATACAATTAAGAGAAACAGGTAATACTTTACCTCCCCCCTTTCCATATTCATAAATTGAGTAAATACCCAAAGACAAGTGCCATGCAATGGTGAGTGTTTATCTGTTAAATGCTTCAAGTGCCGTTCATTTGGCACTTTCTGGCTTGTAGATGTTCCATTCACCTGCTGATGACAGTCCTTTGAATTATCCTGAGCAAATGCTGAATGAACAATGACCCTGTGCAGCTCTGTGAGGGCCTGATGTACCCTTTTGTTTTTTTTGTCCACCTCTCCTTTGACACTGTTTACTTCTTAGTGCTCTCTGCCTGACCCATTTTCTTTGTGAGATTCAACTGCACGTGAATGCTTTCCTTCAAGCTCATGAAAATAAAGCTTGCCTCCTTTCCTCACACCATTCCATATAAACTCTGGTGTACATTCTACTTGGGCACATGGAAGGGTTCTTTCAGATTTTTTGGGGAAAAGTTGTGGGTGGCACAGAAAATAGGATATAGCCAAAACCATGCTAGCTAGTGACTTACATGTGTTGAAAAATACTAAAAATACTCTCAGAGAAGTGTTAGTGTGATGAGGAAAAAGGGGGACTAGTACTTCTAAAATCTATGCCTAGCACTTGGTACCACCTGAGGTAATTTTTCAGCCTCTCTATCTCATTTTATACCTAAACTATTACCTATTCCATTGATTATCCCAGGTTTTAATTAACCCTATTTGTAAACAACTAGGGAGAAATGTTGTAAAATGCACTTAGAAAATTAAAGAACCATTAAGAAAGCTTATCTGAAAACTTTTGGCTAAGGGTTTTCAGCCCTGCCTTTTTTTCAAGATGCTGCCAGCAAGAAAAGAAGTGATCCCTCAGTGAATTACAAGTCCCCAATGGATGTATTCTTAGAGGTCTTTGGGTACAACATGATAACAGGATTTTCTAATGCACTGCCTCATGCATTGGAGAGAAAATTTGGGCATCATAATCTGATTAAAAAAGACACATCCAAGGCTGCAGTTTGAAATATATACAAATCCATAAACCTCCTTTTAGATGCTGCTATTTTTCAGCCCCTCCTGTGCCACAGGGGCAGAAAGCAGCTTGCTCTCAGCTCTGTGCCCCACGTCCTCCAGTGCAGGCAGGGCAGGCTGCTGCTTTGTCCCACATCACACATAGACCCCAAAATCCCCCTTAGTCTGTCTGGGAGAAAGCTGCTTGTCCTTATACATCATGTGGAGAGATGAAGCCATCAGAAATCCACCATGGTTTGTAGGATGTGGGGCCACAGCTGGTTTTTAATTATTTATGTCATGTTCTCATGCAAAGACTATTTTTTCAGTGGCAAAAGAGCACCTGGAAAGCACCAAAGATTAAGCTTATGTTCAAGGAGATGGGTAAATATATCTTAATAATTGTTTATCTTTCCACACTAAAAGTATATGTGTGTGGTCTGTGTTTATCATCCCACTCTTGCTGTCAGGGGTAGGTGGCAGAATTTTACACAGGATAAAAAAGCATTTTTCTGTAGGAAAAAAACCTCCCGTGTGTAGAACTACATCCAGAATTTTCCAAATGTAAGAAAATCCTAAAGAGCCAAGCAAAATCACGTCTGATTCATGTTTCAAGCTCTTCTAGATGGAATGACTTATTCCATAGTTGGGATATAGCGTTTTAGAAAAAAAATCTACAGTCACATTTAAGCACATGGAGACTGACGAATGATTATAAATAGTAAATCCCCACCTCTCCTATAAGGATGCATAAAGTAGAGCTCAGCAGCAGGTAATGTTACTGTGCAAATTGACCAGGCTGAGCAAATTATGTCATAAGTGATCATTGTTCTGGTGGAGAGCCAATACCACTAATTTTTTTAAAAGGAAGCAAGTGCCTTAGGATTTTAATGAAACCCGAAGTCTTTAGGGAAGATAATCAAAAAAGAAAAAAAATCCACTTTCAATGACCTCATGACATGTGTCAGAAATGTTCTTATAATCCAAGCAAACTGTAAATAAAAACGCTAAAATCATCGTAAAAGGACTGCAGATAAGTTATATTAGGGCTCTGTCAATGGTCCACCAAACCATTGCCTGCTTTTTAACTTTAAATTGAAAGAAAGACATCTGTTCATAGAACAGTCAAGGCCCTGAAAGGGTTTCAGCATATGGTGATGCTTTATTTTTTGAACAATTGCTGTGTGATGCTCTGGGAGCTCTCTCCTTCCCTGCCAGTAGTTGTCCTGGGGCAGTTTTGGTATAAAACTGTGCTTTCCATGACACAAAATCCTCCCTGGAGCTTGGTGGCTCACATCTGATTCATCAGCATCCCTGCTCACAGTGAAATAATCTCAAATTTGCTGCTGGAAGCTCCCTGGGGGCCCAGGAGCCCCACTTGCCCCACCAGCAGCCTGGGGAAGGTGGGCAGTGACCCTGTGAACCAAGAAGTGGCTACAACTTCTGCAGAAGGCTAACACAGCTGCACAGGGGAGTGAAGAGGCAAACTGGCACCTGAGCCAGGAGCAGACTCTGCCAGCACCTAACCAGTCTCTGGGCAGCACACTCCATGGCTGGGTACAGTCGGAGTTGGAACATTCCTCCCTGTCTCCCCCACGGCCACATCCACCAGGCACTGCTGAAGATCGTCATGCCAAATGGAAGGCAGCTTTTTCTTGTACTCTGGGACTTGGCGAGGATTGTGACTGATGAATAAGGCAAAGGTGAAATCAGGAACTAAGGACCTGGAGTTTAACTTGGCCTCTCCCCACCCTGCAGTATGCAGTATGGTCCTACTTTGGCTTGCTAGGGTGCATTTTCATTCCTCTGCAGGTCTTCTCCACCTTCCTCATTCTTCTTCCTCTGTCCCATGTCCCTTTGAGGTTTCCAGTCATCTAGAGACCGAGGCCCCTGCCTGGCACTACAACACAGGGACAATGAAGATCATTAATTTCTCATGGGCTGGGAAAATACTGTAAAGTAGAGTGACCTGATCGCATCCCAGATGTTGTCCTGCCTGGGGCCCTGGTAGGTATCTGCCATCTGGGAGAGCAGGAGCCTTAAACAGGCTTTTAATACCAACCAGCTCTGATGGGAGGGTTATGGGTGGGACAGTGAATAAAGATTGCGGTTTCATCCACTTTTCATTATCACCTCTTGCCTACACTTGGTTCCTGCTGGCTTTGGTGAAGCACTGTCTCTTCCAGTGAATTTGCCCAGAATATTAGACTAATCCTTTTTCTTTCTGATAAAGATCACTAGAGTAAAAGCAACTGTAGATGAATATTCTCTTTCAGTTGGAAAAGTACTTGAAGAATTTGATAATGACTCTCTTGTGTAGTACACTCATTTTCAAAATGCTGCCTGCTCATTATTAATTTTTCTCTTGCACATCCAAATCAACACATGTATAGTAATTGTGTAGTGTATTTGTTGGTGAACTAAATAAGCTTTCATTTATGTGTTTAGTATTTCAGGTTTTGCTGAACCACCTTATGTCAACAAAGTACACTCCTTCATGATTGACATTTTTTGGTATGGATTTCAGAGTCAGATGTCTTTTTGGTATCTGCTGTCTCAATGAAGCAGCTCAGTCACAGGTCAAATGACATCAATAAGATCATCAACCTTCATCAATATTTGGATACTCACTTAAGGATAGAATAAAGGGCCTTGATTCCCTATGCTCTGTGTTTCCAAAAGAGTACATACACCCTCAAGGGCGTTCCAAGTTTGTCATTCAAAAATGAAGATACCTAATGCCTTTGAAACGGAAAATTTTGAAATTTACAGCTCCTTGGTAATTTTTTCAAATCTGGGTAAGGAAGTCAGTTGTAACAGTGAAACATCTGCTAAGCTTAAATAGCCCTTCTCTGGTTGCTGATTTCATACACAAGTAAATAAATATTTTTTGCAATCTGTCTCACCTCCCTCAGCTTTGTAGAGTACATATGCACAGAGATTAACTTTGTTAAACAGTACAGGCAGGAAACTGACTTTCTGCAAGTGCCAAATTCAAACTCTCAAACTGTTTATTAAAGAAGGGACTTGGCTTCCCTACATTTCTCCACTGATGATTCGGTTCTCTGGAGCTAATGACAGCTTGCAGCTTTACACCAAATATCCTCTTGTGATTTAACCCCAGCCAGCAATTAGGCACCACACAGCTGCTCACTCACTCCCTACCCCAGTGGGATGGGGAGAAGAGAATGGGAAGGGTAAAAATGAGAAAAAGAAAGCTTCCAGCTTGCACTTTCCCAGACCACTTGCTGGTGGGGTGGGGAGAGGAGCAGAAAAGCATTTGGCTCTGTGTGAGCACTACTCAGCAGTAAGAAAACATCACTGTATTATCAACACTGTTTCCAGCACAAATCCAAACATTGCCCTGTACCAACAACTATGAAGAGAAACATCTCTACCCCAGACAAAACCAGCACACACCTGCACAAGATGCAGCCACGCAGGGACCACTTTTCTGCAGCTCTGGCTGTTTGTGTCCTTAGGGTGGCAGCAACTATCAAAAAAGGTGGGTTTTAGTTTGGGTTTTTGATTTGGTTTGGTTTATTTTCTGGGGAAGGGAGAGGGCACTGGAGAAGCAATCTTAAAATTGGAGAAAATCAGAGACAGGTAATTCTTCAGAATTCCTTCTTTAATCTTCCATTTTCTGCTCAGCAGAATCATTCATGGGCAGATTATTCATTATTAAGCCCTTATTTCAGATCAAACCCAGTACATCAGTAGATTAGGACACTGAGGAAGATTAGCTGCTCACTGTAGGTGGTGGGAGTAAGTTCTTTATCTTATCATTAGCATGGACTTTCATGGGTTTTGATTATAATTATTAATTCTACCAGCAGACTTCCAAGCAGGGATTAAAATGCAGATGGATGTCATTTAAGTTGCATAATCAAGCTGAAAGTGAGGGTTTTGTGGAAGGCAAATCCTCCTTTTTACAACAGTCAATTTAATTTTTTGACTTTTCAAAGTAAAATTGTTGTTTAAAATGGGTTTGTTTACTTTCATATGCTCCTAATAGAGTTTTATTAAATATTTTTCCCCTCAAAGAAGGATATTCTGAGTATTCAGGTGAATTTTTACTCTGATTTGTATAAATTACATGTAAGATTCTTAAGCAATGTTTCTGCACATCCCTGCATTGTCGTAAGTGGAAGCCAAGCATACAGATGAAGAATTACTGAATTAATTAAAATGAAATAAATCCCTCCTTCTCAATTTCTTTCTTTTTCTCCCCTTCTTTTGTCACTTTTTGATTTTTCTGATTTTTTGGGTTTTATTTTTCCTCTGTGAATGTGGATTAATGACGTAGTTCTAAATACATTAGAACCCAACAAATTGTCTTAGAATCAAGGTGAACATTCTTAGACCATCAGAAATTGTAAGCTTTCCATATTTATGCATATTATGAAGAAAGCAGCACATAAAGAGTAGACAATATTTCATCAGCAAAAGCCTTTGAGTTATGGTTTTAGACCGAATCCTCATCAAGGCAGGCATCTGCTTCATTTGCTGAAGTGTTTGGGTGCATAAAGAATGATAATAATTTATGCAATTGAAACACTCATAGAAGTCTGACTTTGTGAAATGTAAAATGCAAGAAGGTGAGAAGAAAATACTACCCTGTGAAGAATAGGTAGCCACAGCCTATACAAACAGCTGCAGTGAAGGCGGTTTCTTGGCTGTTTTAAATTTTATAATAATCACATTATTGATATGATGCACCATTTATGACACATGTAGGTAGTGATTACACACCTGTTGATTTCCTTTCTATCACACTTAATTCTTCTTTTTTGTTTGTGTCTTCTATTTCAGATTACATTTCATGCTCTCTGGGGAGGGTTTGGATTTTTGTCATGTTTTTGTACATGTTAAGCATCTGGCTTAACAGGTCAGGATCTTTTTTGATAGTTTGGCAATTAACTATGAAGATATGCATTTAAAATGCATGTGAGAGGAGGAATATCTGGCCCTCTGGTTATGTAACAGCTGATGACAGTGTTTTGTAGGCTGAGGAATGGCAGTGTTGTAATGTTGTTTCAAAAAAGGTGAAATTCAGTGGAGGCATTTTAATATGGTAGTTTGAATAAATGCTTACAAATACATGCAAATAGTTCATCTAATGTCAGACAGAAAGTTAATAGTACACAGAGAGCCTAGTCCTAGTCCTCCCAGACACTGATCTCTAACAGCAAAATATGATCTAGATAATCTGGAACTTCCGACACACTTTTGCTCACTTGTCTAGTTTTTAGTGTTTAATGAAGATAATAGCTCCTTTCTGACACTTTTTGCATGTTTAAACACACAGCTATGCCCACACTCTGTCCAACTCCGTGCTCCCTGGTTCCTGAAAGCCATTTCTTGCTGTTTTCCTGATACATAAAGAACACAGCCTTGGGCGAGCAGCACGAGCAGGGCTCACAGAACTGTCAGGGGAGGATCTGACATGTTATTCTCCCATCTTCTGAGAACATGCTGTTGGGCATGTGCACACAGGCAGGATGAGGTTTGTACCAGAAAAAAAAAAAAACAGCCAACAATTGAACATTAAGAGTAGTTGAAAAGTTCATTTTCATCAAGATGTATCCCTAATGAGCATAAAAATGTTCATTTTGAGGCAGCAGATGCGGAAAAAATCTAAATAAATTTCCCACAGCTGGTATGGTATAGGGGAATAGAGCCCACATGTATACTTCTCTCCACATAAGTTCTGCTATTAAAACTTATATTTTGCTTTAATGCATTCCTATTTGAGGCATGTTGTAACTAAACAAAAAGTGCACCAGGGATTAAACTACATAGAAAACAAAATATTCACATTACTCATTGTCATCATTTAGCTTAAAATTAACTGAAAACTGGTGCAGATTTTTCTCTGTCTGTTTTCATCACCAAAGAAATTTGAGCTTTTTCTTCTGTGACAAGGCAGCAGAAAATCAATTCTGATCAGTAGATTTACCTGCTTGTTCAGTAGGGTGTTGTAAAGCCTCATGATTTAAGAGCCCTAGCTGCTGCTGTGCATATGTGAGAAATCCAGCTGTATCTCCAAGGTCTGTTAACACTGAAGAATTTTCTGTGCTGTTCACTCGTCCCAAGGTTTAGGTCATATCTCATCCCTCTGTTAATGATATGATTTTATGGTGCCAAATCCAAGAAGAATTATAACTTTCTTGCCCTCATTGGGACAAAATTCTGCTGCCATTTAAAACTCAGAGCGATTTTTGGAAGTTTTCCATAATTATCAATAGAAGCATAACTTCTTCAAAGGGAACTCAGAAAGCAAATGAAGACTTTGGGAATTTAGAAGTTCTATTCATGTGCTATTCAACCCCAGCTCTGCAGCATGTTCTGAAAAAACAAATATGCATGGGAGATCTTAGCCCATCCTTCTGTCTCCTATGTTGTCTCAGCAGAATAAGAGTGTGCGTGGCTGGAAGGACTGTCTTTGATCTTACAGCGCCGAAGAGGATTGCTCGATGCACTTGGGGAAGGCAGAATTTGAAGCCACACGAGGGCAGTAATGGAAAGAAGAATGAGGAAAGGCACAAAGACGTTATCCTTACCAGAAGTGAGGGGATTGCAGCAAGGAGGAAAAACAAGGGAACACAGGGAGAAGAGGACGCTGAGAAAGCTGTGTGAAGAAGTTTGGACTTAATAGGAGAGGGAACAGAGCAGAGAATATATTCAGGAGCTGTGTGATATTTGGCTGAGGAAGCTCTAGAGACTTTCAACTAGACCAGAAGAAGAGAAGAATGTGGCTGCCATCATGATAATACACTTGCAGTAACCTTGACTTGAAAAGCTAGTTTTTAACTGTTTCCTTGATGGAATTCTACAAAAGTCTTACCATCCTATGTGGGTTTTTTAAAATGCTTCCCCAGGGCTGGAATGTGCCCTCGAGATATTTTCAGAGCTTTCAACCTGTTTACCAAACTGTTTCCACTTGGAACTTAAAAGTAGAAGATAATTAACATTCAGGTTGTTACATTTGTGTTCTCTCTGTGCTCTTTCCATATGCAGTGAGTAAACTATTGCAGAGAAGGAGGCTTGGCTTAGATTACAAACTCAGACTGAACATGCAACTACAGAATGAGTAAAAATATACACTTAAATATATTCACAGGACAATCTTATTTACACCCTAAAATACTTCCAGAAAGACCTCAAGCTAAGGAAATCATTACAGTATAAACTCTTAAAGAGAAGGATAATGATAAATTATGTTCTGTGTCTCTTTGTTAATGGGAGTATGAGCTAGCAGAGGGATGAGGTAAGTAACTAGCTTTAAATATCTTTTACCAGATGCCAAAATTTGACTCCAGTCAGCAACCAAGTTGGTTCCTCCCTCACCAGCAGGACTGGGCTGGACTGGGGAGGAATCAAAACAGTAAAACCAGAAAACTCACAAGCTGAGAAAAAGACAGTGTAGTAGGTAAAGCAAAAGCCATGCACAGGAGCAAAGCAAACCCAGGAATTCTTTCACTACATCCCGTGGGCAGACAGGGGTTCAGCCATCCTCAGGAAAGCAGGGCTTAGGAAGCGATTTAGGAAGACAAATGCCATCACTCCAAATGTTTTCCCTTCTTCCTTCCTCTCCTGACTATATACAGTGAGCAAGAATGAGTCTGGAATGTTCCTTTGGTCATTTTGGGTCACCTGTCCCAGCTGTGTCTCCTCCCCTGCATCCCCGGCTCCCTCACCACTGTGGCTGTACAAGAAACAGAAACATACCCTGAACATTCCACCTTCTATTCTGTATCATTTACATCATGGCCAGGTCCTATTGTATTCAAACCCATCTTATTAACCACATCCCTCCTTCCCATCCTGTGCTATGCTACACAAACATTGTTGCCTTAACACTGTTGCCATAGGCGTCTACAAAATGTCTATGAAATGTCCAAAAATGTTCTCAAAATGTTAATTGAGTTAATTTAGTCCATGACTTTGGGCTCCGTCTGTTATGGTGCTCACTCTGGAGTGGAGAGGTGGTGTGTGTGAGGAGCTACTGGGCACCAAACCAGCTCCCGCTGGGTCACTGCTGCACTGCAGCTGCTTCTTGTAAGGCTCCTCCTCCCTTGGTTGGTGGTTCCTGTTATAGCGACTCCTATAGTGACTCTCCTCCTAACAACAGCTCACGTCTTGGACTACAGCAACTTAAAGGCACATCCATTACAAACTCCACCCCTGGCTCCTGGTACGAGGTTGCAGTGAACTCCTCCCCTGCTCTCCAGGCTGGCTGCAGCAGGGGGCTCCTGCTGGAATCCACCATTCGTGCAGCCCAGCTCAGAGTCTTCCATGGGCTGCAGGAGCACAGCTGCTTCACCACGGGCTGCACCACAGGAGCTGCTCCAGTGTGGGTCCCTCGTGGAGTCACAAGTCTGCCATGAAGCACTTCTCTACTTGGTTGTATGAGGGGGTGGGGGGAAGGAAAAAACAAAGAAGACAACTGTTTTGCTTAAAAACAATGCAAAAAAAAAAAAAAGTGTTTGGAGACAAGGCACCTATGTTGACAGCAGATGGATGAGGACCTAGGCAGTATGAAATAGATCTAAATTTTCTTTCACTTGGGGGTTATAATCCTGTAATCTTGACAGCCAAGGCCAAGAGATCTGTCTGTGAGAATCAGTGTTCTAGCAGAGGGGAACCTCAGTGTTACTTGTTGCTGGAAAAATGGATGAGAATGTCAAGAAGATGAAAGAAATCTTAACCTGAAGAGACAGGGTATAAAACAAAGAGAAGCCTAAAATGAAAACAAAAGGAAAGAAATTAATTTAAAGCCAAAAAACAAATGCTTGAGTTGAGTCCAGATGTGGGTGTGTGTCACAGTAAGTCACCACAGATTCTCAGGTTTTAGTTCTATATTATAATTTATCATCTGTGATTCTGCGATATAGCAAATATTTCCTTTGGAAAGGGATCTTGTAGAGACCCACAGGGTCCTGAAGGTGCATTGGAAAGAGCTGCTCACTGGCTTCGGAATGAGGGGGAAATTAAGTACAAAAAAGTACATAGCATGGTACTTTCAAGTCTAAGAATAAGAAAGTGTGTATTTGAGGCAAGACTGTGGATTGATTTTTATTTGTAGATTAATTTTTACTTAGGTTCAATAACTGAATGAATGGCTTTGGGAGAAAAAACCTTCAAGAACTGCTAAACATAAAAACAAGTAGAGAGAGAGTCCTAGGTGGAAATTGTTGAAATCTGTCAGAGTGGTCTGGAGAGGTATTTGCTTGTCCTTGTTTTAATCCCCTCCCCAGGCATTTGCTGAAGTTTTTTTTGAGTCTTCCGTGCTACTAGATTGTAGCCAACAGTGCATATGGGCATTTTCTGTTCAAATGACATTGAACCTTCTATTCTCTGTGTGAAAAGGTAAATATGTCACATTCACTTTTGAGGCATTTTTATCTTGTTCAGAAAATCAATATGTGAGGTATTCCTTAATCACAAAAGCTACTGTAGAGTAAGGTAAACAAAATGGCAAAACCAAAATTTTGCCATTAAGCAAAATGATTTGATTTTTAAAAGATTTTTAATAGTGTTGATTTTCAAAAATTGTCAACAGTTTAAAGAGTATGTTGTATAAACACTTACAAGTCATGTAGGAAATTCGGATATGGAAAACTGAAGGAAAAAGCTCCCAAACCCAAACCAGAATTTTAGTGAAAGGTGAATTATTTTCCATATGCCAAGAGAAGTGCAGGGGAAAAAAATTATGTTGCACCTTTGCCCTTATCACTCTCCTCAAAGACTTTGAAGCTGCCCATGAAAGAATACTGTTCAAAATAGTAGCAATTACATTAATTACATTACTAAAAGATCAAGGTCACAACAACAGCAATTACCTGCAATTTTCCATTCCTCCAATTATATTATTATGAAAATGAACACTTGCTAACTACAATAAAGCTTTCAGGGGCACTAAAGTGAAGTTTTTTTCATTTCAGCATGCTTGCTAATTGTGTCAGGACTTCAGTGTAATGTGATTACTATTGCTTTGGTCTCATCAGAACGAGAGCAGATAGATAATGCTGGCTTTTTCTAGGCTTCATCCACACATAACTTTTAACCCACTGCAACTGCTGAGATTAGGAACACTATATTGCACTGAAATATTTATATCATTATATATCCTAGTAAAACAGTACATATATCCTGGAGTAAAATGTTTGGGAATTACTTATATTAGCATGGGTATGTTTATACCTGTTCAAGAAGGACCAAAATAAATAGTCATACAGTTTTGTGGCCCACTACAACTAGATGCAGAAAAATATAATGTTTCTGGTCCAGCTATGTTGGGGGTGGGAATTACCACATCTTGCTGCTAGTCTCCTGGATCTGCCAGCAAAGTATTTTTCATGAGCATTCCCTAAATTGCTTCAGGCAGAATCAGGCAGCGTCAGGAAGAAAATTTAAAGTGACCTGTCAGGTTTTGCTTGCAATGACTCAGGACGGCTGCTTGCCTGGTTTGAGTGATAACTTCAGCACAGGGACACTCACACCAGCTGTTGAAAGCAGTTGTTTCTTTCATTGGCAAGAATGAATTTGTAGTGCGTGTCCACAGCCTTTTAGCTGTGTTGCATTCTAGTGGAGATAAGGCTTTACCCATACTGAATTTATGCTAACAAATGCACAATTTCAGATGAATCTCCCACTACAGACAGCCATGGTCCAGAACACTTTCCAGCCTCGTGCTGTAATAAAATACGGGTTTTGCTTCTGCTGCTATGATAGTGTAGAAAGAGGCTATTCCAGTTTTACTCTCCTAATAGAAAGCTTCTCACTGGCAGCCTATATTTAGTCATAGCCTGTTAACAGCTCCATGTTCCATGGTCTGATTACGTCCTTTAGCTTAAACAGCTCTCTGCCCCCATTGGCATCTATGTCCCAGAATGGTCTGTATAAAGCAATCATAGATCCTCTCAGTCATTCTTTTTAACCAATGCCCACTCATAAGTCTGACTCCAGCCATCCTCTGCTCCTGATACTCCTCCCTGAATTGCTTTAGGCTGAACTTGTCACTCTTGAATGTCAGTATCCAAAATTGCTTGTAATATACAAGATTTTTCTGTGTGCTTTTACAGCACATAACTTTGGTGTTTCATCTGGAAACATTTGTTCCAAAATATCCTCGATCACTTTTGCCTTTATTACAGCTGAATCATTGTATTGTCTCATTGTCACCCAATTATCTATGGATAACTTGTTTCTAGCATATAGCAGATTTTTTTTTTTTTTTAGTCCTGAATGCATGACTTTGTACTCTGTCCTTTTATCTTATACTTTGGTCCCAGAAGAATTTCAGTTCTTCTTTTGTGATATTCAAAGTTTTCTCTGTATTGACATTTTCTCCCATCCAGGGCTGGCAGTGAATTTCATTAGCATATTTATTGTGTCAAAATAAATAATGATTTTTTCTTAAATGCTGCTAGGACTTACACCTGTCCCTTCTCTTCATCATGATCACTTCTTATTTCTTCATTAGCTAGCTCTTATAATTCCTGGGGAACCAAATTCTTTAGCCTATATAGTTTGACTATACCAGGTGGTCCAATAAGTACAGGTCTCTCATATGGTGCATTTTAGAAGAAAAATGCATCTATGTTTACCCATAGAGAATGTATTAGGTAAGACAACAATAAAACAATGAGAGAAACTAGTGGACTTTACAGCTAGTGGAAGAGGAGTGCTTGGAGCTGGCATTGGGTGAAGAGTGTCAAAACAGTGAAGGGCTTGTTGTCTCTTGGGAGTCTCTAAGGCTGAAATTACTAAACAAGATTGCAAATCAGTCAATGGTGCCAATGGGAATAGAGAAAAGATGGATGGGTTTGTTGGTGAGAGGCAACAGGAGAAAGGGAGCATAAGGAAAATCCAATAATGGGATCATATCTCAGCTGGAGAATGTCTGCAGAGCAGCCCTGTGGCCAAGCAGCAGGACCCTGGCAGGGCAGTAACCTGATGGTGGGATGGTGCAGAATGCTAGGCTTGGCTCTGCAGTCAGACACTTCCTTATAATAGCCATCCCCTTTTAAAAGGGCCAGTGATGACTTCACTTTGACTGTTTTGTGCTTCTGGATTTTGTTTGATTCTTTCCTGAAAAAAATATCAACCTTTGGGGTACATTGAACATTTATAGGCTTGGTTCCCACACCCTGGCTGGGTGGATAGGAATGGGTTTGTACACTGTTGGATAGGAAGTTAGCTACTGTTATGTAGCTTCTCATATTGTAGCACTTCCTTTTAGGATACTCTTGTGTAAAAGAATATGTATCTGTATTCCTTTTGGGTTTTTATGGAGCCCAATCTAAAACTATTTAATGTATTTTCATTCCCATGTTGTCTGTTAATGAGTCACTTCATTCTTCAATGTACTGCCAACTTGAAAAATATTTATCTGGAATTTATATATTTTATAACATATATTTATGGAAGATTTTTTGGTATTTAATTCCCTTTTTAATTAATTCATTTTTAAATTATAATGAGCTAAATTCTAGTGACTAGTGATAATTCCCACTGTCCAGAAAACATAAGCAATAATTTATATGAAGTTACCATTGCAAACAATATATCAACACCAGGAGTTGGTGTAATAAGATAATTCAGTTGTGATGTTTTATAGTTTAAACAAAACCCGTGATAGTGGCTAACACTAACAATAAAAGTGATGGATACTGTAAGGTAAGACGAAGAAACAGAACTGAATTACATTAGACAGCACAGTTCATTGAATTGTGTGTCCTCTGATTATATTGCTGTTATACACATAAGCTGGATTTGAGCCCAGATAATTTGTGTGTTATTTTTGATACTTAATGACATCTAAATGTCAAGCTGCAGCTCTTCTATACTTTATTAGCCAACTGTGTATACTATATTTTCTCCTAATGAGTTTTTTTTATCAGTTCTTTTATTTCATTAGATATTTTCATTTGAAAAGAGAAGGGAAAAACTAGGGAAAAGTTGTTTGTGATATTGCTTTTACCTAATGTGGCAGCATGCATTAGAGAACTCTTCCTAAGTTCCTAAGATAGTGAGTTTATATCCTTTAAAAACAGTTTGGAAAATTAGTAATTTACACACATTAACAAGTCTTTACACATCTGTAATTTGTGGAGAGAGAGACCATCCATCAGAGATGTGGAATGATTTTCATGATGGCCTAAGAACATCAATTGCCAGTAGTTACAGCTTTATCTCTACTGGAAAAAGTTAAAATCTTATCTTTGCATTTTAATATATATTTGCATCAAATTTTTACATACATTTTTGTATCAAAACAGTGAGTCTCTGTAAAATCTTTGAAGGAAGGAGCGGTAGTTTATTTACAATGATGTGGCTGCTAAAACCTGATAAAGGTACCTCTGTTTTATCTCCAATAAGTTTTAAAATCAAGATAATTATCTTGATGCTGGAAACACACCTTTCTTTTATGAAAGAATAACCCAAGTTAGTGTTAAAAGGTTTTTAAAGTGTGGATGAAAGTTGAAATCTTGCCATTCAAAATGATATTCCAGCAATACTTTCCAAGGGAAAGTTATGACTCATGGAAGGACAGGATGATTTCACCCTTTGTATCTTGACCAACTTCCCATTATTTACAGGTTGCTCTGTAGAAAGGTTTCCAAAGGCACTTGACACACAGGTCTTTAGTTGTATGAGGGATCAGCAATTATTAGTGACAGCTTGTTGATCTACGTCACTTCTGAAATCTCTTGCTCACTCTCTGTCTGCAGCTGTTAGCTCTTCAAGTCTCTTTGAAGAAGATACGCACACTCACTTTTAGTTTAACCCTGCAGAACCTGAGGGACTGACAGAAACTTGATTACAGTTTGCTTTCCAAAAAGTGTCGATGATAGAAACTTGTTTTGCAGTGATTGATTGCCTACAAATTTCTAGATGTTCTGAATCTCCTGGGAGTTAGCTTAGGTGAAGTAAAGATATTTCTCCTGGAGCCTTACAGAGGAAAGCTCTATTTTTATCATGGTGGAAAGTGTCTTATGTATATGCCAATTTGGATCTCCCATAAGATTAATTAAAAAAAAACCAAACCAAAACTGAGAAAGATCACATTTAAAGAATTACACTGGAAGATGATATAAGAACCATGTGGATATGTGGCTAGGAAGAAATCCCTGAGTTATAAGAAAATTCCAAACAGAGTAACGTTTTGGTAATGAATTTTATTATAAATGATAATGCAATAAAAAAAATCACATTACAACTCTGAAAAACCCTTCCAGTCTTGCACACGAAACTGAAAGGCAATAGACTTGTAGCAAACACATGGAAAAATGCAGTAACCCTGCAAGTTAACTCTGTGCCAAGTCAGTGCTGTACAGGCCCTGTACAACCATTTCTGGCTTCATGATTGGCTTTGTGAGACTACTGCAGTGCATGAGCTGTATCTGAAATCTGCAATGCACTCTGCAGTTATGGATTTGGTAAAGGGAACATACACTCATTCCTGTCACCAATATAGCCCGAAACACATCAGGAAACACATCATGCTTTCAGTAAGATCTACTATAAAATAAAATGCAATCTTCATTTTTACTGGTAGAATGAAAGGTCAGTAGAAATGGTGTGCTACACTGAAAGGTGCTATTGGCTTATACCCAAGCTGCTGATTTGTAAGCATTCAGAATTTTGTGGAAAAACGCTGCTCAAATTTTTCTTGTTCTGACATCTAAAGATTCAAGGCTTTGAATTTTAATGAAACTGTGTAGAAGGTGCACAGTCACCTTCCTTTTAAAGGCCAGGCTATTTCAAAGGGAGTAATTGAGCCTGGAGGAGAAAGGTGAGACCTGGTATTTTATACCAGTCTGAAATCAGAGGGAGATGGAGAAAGATGTCCAGTCCTTGACCAGGGTGGTGCCACATCACATTTCCACTCCTTTCTGGCTTCTTTGGATGAGGCAATCCAAAGAATTTGGATTTGCACACTGACAAGTCCCATGATTTAACACCAAGCTGTGTGTCACTAATAGCAAATCTAAATAGATTTGCTCCTCCTTAACAGTTTCATTCAGAAAAAAATTGAGTAATTTTCAAATTTAACAGGTGTCATTCACTAAGTCTGCAAACACAATGCAAGAGTAAAAAAAAACATTAATCTAAATAATGGGACAATGATAGAAAGCATATTAAAAATTCTTCAAAGTTTTTGGAATATCATTTGTCATTTACAAGTTATAGAAAGGAATCTGTGTGAGTAATCTGGCTCAAGGAACTACAGACACAGCTTGCTGTATGTTCTAGAGGTAGAAGAATTGCACGCAATCATTCCTCATGTCCCTGATCTTTATATGCCAGCTAGGTGACAAATTGCACACTGGAATCCTCTCTTATGCCTTTAAAGGTCATCTGCCCCCAGAGATACTGATGGCAAAGTCACATGAGTAAAATTGAGCAAGTGGGGAGGAGGTGGAGAAACATCAGCATGCACAAAGAGTGAATATGGATAAATAACCCTTTTAGGTTGGAACTGCAATGTCAAGTTATCATTGTATTCACTTTGCAACACTAATCAACACTAGCTAGACAGGAAATCAAACTGCTTAGTGCTCATGGGGTAAACATGTGGATTTGTATCAAACTGCAGCACTTACTTCCTAGCTAAGCCAGATTGTCCCCCTTGAGCTATTTTCAAAATGCATCAGCAAGAAGGAAGTTATGTAAAAAGGCCTTAAACCATATGTTACCAGGTTGTACCCACTTACATCAAGTACTTTAAGAATGATTGTGCACTGTACACAACACTTGCATGAAATTAATTTTTGCCAAATAGGGCTGAATAACCTCTCACTAACTCCTAATGACAGAAGCTGATATATAATGTATGCTGGCTTTGTATTTTGCTGATTGAATTAGAAGGGAGAAGGCCTGCACATAAAGCAAATATTTCTCTCCTGTGGAAGAACAAGAGTTTAGTCGATTCATCTCAAGTATATTCAGTGGACTGTGTATGGAAGTGTGAAAAAACTAATTTCCAAGATTAAATATTTACCTAAATTATGAAGTCAGTGTTTAACAGGGCAAGATAGGACAAGATGGTGAGATAGGTAGGGTCAGACTATGCTATTTATTTCCTCCTGGTGGCTAATGCTCAACATTAGCTAAGGAGTGCTGGTTATTGTTAGTCTGTAATTGCTAATGATCAATTTCAAATAGGACCAATAACAGGATATATTCTATTAATATTGATTGTAAATATTCTAAGGTCTTCACCCAATCAGTGTTTACTGTTTAACGATGATCGCTTTTCTGCCTTGTTATTTTTGCTTTGTGATATTGAAAATTCAGCAATGTTTTAGGCTATTTTTCTGAAGTTTTACAGGTGAGTTTTTAAAATACGTTATTTGGGTTTGAGGGTTTTTTTAACCTATTAAAAAATACTATATTTCAGCTGTGTGTTAGATAAAATAATCTCAAATTATGTCTATAGGTTGGGCAGCGGTAACCCAAAGTCAATCAATGCCCAAGATAGCATCTTTTGTTTTGATATGTTCGCCTAGGCAAACAGACTGGTGAAGACAGAGAATTTTGGGGGTGTTTGGTTTGTTTGTTTTATTTTGCTTTATTTTGTTTTATTTTGTTTTTGTTTTTCTGTCTCCATTTTTTATACTGCTGTTTTCCAAGTAAGCTGTATTTCTTCTCTAGATGTGCATCAAAACTTACAGGGTAATGTAAGACAAGAAATGTGTGAACAGAGCTGCTTTGGTTTTATTTGAAGTAAATTTGTTCAATTTGATTTGAAATGTGTGATTGCATTAGTGTGTTGAAACAGAGTGCGTTTTACAGCTTGTGCATTATGCAGTAGTAGCTAGAAGGTCAATAAATGTCTGATTACCACTCTGAGTAGAACACCTTTGGCACTTCATTTCAGAGATATGTGTTCTTTTCATGATTAATTAAAAAGTAGCATCTTTCTTTGACCAATAAGCTAATTAGGTAATGATGCCATTAAAATGTGAACACTGCATTATTCGTCATAAAAATAATTGAATTAAATTAAATGGGAGAAAAGTGAAATAATATGTAGAATAAAAGGAGAAAACAACTGGGCTGTTATTCTAGGTCCTGCATCCTGCAGGAACATACCCTGCCTCCACAGATTGTCCCCTATGGGCTTCAGAATGGGTACCTGATGGAGAGGAACAGAACAGGCACTAGGAAGCTGGGTATGATGCATAAATTTAGATAGAGGAATAGCTGATATCCCTGAGATCCATTTGCGTGGTCTGGATTGGACTTGAAACTACCTCTAGAAGCAGCTGAATTAAAAGGTTGCTATTCAGCATGGAGATATTTCTGTGCCTATAAAAAAAAAAACCTCCTCTGTTGTTAAAAAGGAAAAAAAATACAGTAGAAGATACATCACTTTTCAAAAAGCCACAAGAAGTGATAAGGGAAGTAATTATAGACATATAAAAATGAATGTGCTTGAAATGATATTTGACTTTAGTTTTAGGTTTTCTGATTTATTCAAATAAAGACTATTTGTATGATTTTTTTAGCAGGTTTTACAGGGAAAAAAATTCAGAGGTGAGCAGTGTTAGCTTTTGTCACTGGAAATGGTGGCTGCTGTAAAACTAAAATACTAGTAAAATACACAGTGCTGCTCAGCACCACTAACTGAATTATAGTTCTGCTGTGGGGAGGGATTTGAACATAATGTGAATCAGTAGATTCCTCTCTGACATGAACCGACCTTTCAACATTTCAGCTTAGCTTTGAGATGATCTTATAAAGAGTGCTGATTAGCAAAAACTTTCTAATTGCCTACTCAGCTGAGACATTCAAGTGCTCCTGGTGTTTAAGTTAATCTTTAAGAGGGTTCCACAAATGTGGAATTAATTGTCAATCTTAGCTGAGAATGATCTGGAATTTCTGAAGAACAGTGTATGATGACACCTATTTCTCCTAAAAGGGATGATCTGAATCCAAGTTGTTTTAGGAAGGAAAGTGCAGCAGTGGGAGAAAACTTTGGATGCAATGGATAATTACAATTACAGAATTTTTCTTCATTATTAAAGGAAAGAGATAACGCCTTAAAACAATCTTCAAGTATGTATTTAGTTTAGCCAAATGCTAATTGCTACTACTCTGTTGCTCTCTGACTGTCAGCACACCTTAATCCTGTTTATGACACACAGGATCTCTGGTGTGTATTGCAACACCACCTTACTGTTACATCTTACATTTAGACAGGGGTTTCTGATTTCTATTATATGTATTTTATGGTCAGTATTGTACCTTTTGTTTTGGAAATGGACCCTGTGCACAGAGGAACTGTACATTAATGGGAACCAAACCACTGAGAATCTTGCTTTCTTGACTGACAATATCTTGGATAAATCCTGGATGAAATCAACATGGACCCAACATTTCTTCTTGCATAATAGGCAACTATTCATACAACCATCTTCTTTAATGGAAACACACACTGGAAACTTATCTTAGAGAATGACAGGACAATTTTACTGCAGAAAAATTAATTTCCTTCCTTCAATATTTCTTTTAATAGTTTCTATCATATATCTTAACAAGAAATGTTCCCAGCCACTGAGATTAACATGCAAAGCTGCTTCTTAAGAGTATTCATTCTTCTTTTAAAAATGACACAGAGTGCTAAAAGGACCTTGTTCTTAATTTTTAAACCCACTAATTTCATTGTGTCTGACACAAAGCAGAACATTTTTGCTATAATTACTGTATAAGTTATTTTTTCTCCACAAAGTTGTAATTTTCCTAAAATAAGCTGGACTGCTTCAATTATGTAAATCAAGTATCTAGAGAATATGATGACTGCATTGGCAAAACACAATAGAACTTAACAGGAAGCCAGCAGAGAGAGAGAGAGAAAGTGATAGGGAAGGCAAAAGCCCAAATGAGGATGCTTTTTTCAATTAGAACCACAGCAAATTCTCTGCCCTGCTGGTAAACTGGCTCCTGCAGCTTCTCACTCTGCCAGATCTGCTCTTCCCTTGATGCCAGAGTGCGACCATTAAGACTGGCAGGAAGTCCAGGCTAAAATGAAAACTACTGTGCAGAGACCAAGAGTGATTGAGAAAAAAACGTATGGTTTACTTCTGTTGTTTTTATGTTTTTTTTCTATTTGTTGTTAAAGCAAATGCATATGCATAGGCAGTAGTTTCCCAAACAGCCAAAGAGATGATGATAAATTCCACAGGAGGCATCTCAAGCGCCATGGAGTGAAACAGCTGGAAGATTGAAAAAGGCCAAAGTAAGAGCTAAACAATATATTTATTCTCAGAACTGGCAAACTGCTTCAAATGGCTGGCACAATGTGTCTTGGACCCTGAAAGTCCTGAGAAAGGCTGACTCTTCCAGACATACTCTAGTATGAATACTCCTATAAACCCCAACCTTTCCCCACTCAAGACCTTCTCAGTGACCTACATTACCCTGAGTTTAGGATGCATCTGTTTCTATCTCCACTGCAGATGGAATGATCAGATTGAAGGCAGATATACAAAGGTGAAGTAACACCATTTATGTACATTATGAAGTCACTGCAACTTTATTTTTAATCATAATCTTTGTGGGTTTTATTTTCATTACATTTTTTAGCAGCTGACACATTCAGCAGAGATCTTCACTGATCTCTCTTTAACAGTTCACTTTCGTGATGGGCAAGGTGAACTTTTCCTTTTCTTCATCTAGCAGTATCAGTCCTCCTCTTGGTCTAGCAATCCTGCTTACACTATTACTTTTCCTTACTTCATCTAATCCTAATTAAATCCATGCTTTTTTTCATGTCTATGCTTCTTAAATTACCTCTTGCAAAATGGTTGTGCTCCTTAGCAAGACTTTCCCTCTGGCTGAAGTAGCTGGAGAGAGCATTAGTCTCTCCACAGGGAGATTCAACAGGTACTACATTATGTGATAAGATTAATGGCTGTTGTATATAAGAACAAACATTTTGGGAACAAAAAATTATAGGATGGCATTATTTGCATTAGTCTGCTGATAGGTCAGCTATATTTCCCTTGGTCTGTTTTGGGTGAAACTTAGAGGCGCATTGATTAGAAAATTTCCCTGCATATTCCCTTACTGCAGTGGCTGTGCTGAAATATGAGATTCTTATTGTATTTGATTGGTTAATCGTACAAACAGCTTCACATTATCTTGGCTTATAGAAGCACAGTGGAGAGCAAGCATCAGAATCAGACTGTAATTGCTGACAGGCAATAATTTTCTTTCCTTGGCAGCACAAGTCAATTCAAGTTGTGGTAGATATGTTTTATGGAGTTTTAAAATACAGGGTTGTATTTCAAAAGGGTACAATATAGATTGTACCATGACACAAGACAACTGAGAGAAAGCAAAATGAGAAGGGTAACAAATTACATATAACAGATAAGAACTTAAGTTTTGTACACATACTGCTAACCATGAAGTACTCTCGCAAGTGCTGGAGAGAATAGCATGAACAAGCATATTAACATGTTTATTAATTTTTTTTTATATTGTCCAAAGGTTGAAAGTTAGAGGCAAAGACTACGTAGTATTCCATGTGGTGCAAAACATTGTATGACTTTATCACTAAAGTTTAAAACCATAAAAAGGACAGTTTCAGGGGAAGTTTTATTAACACGGGAAAAAAGAAGGAAAATAGTACTCAAAATGGCAGTCAGCAGTGTGTTAAGGTTAATTTTTAAGGAATTGACAGCAAAGTATTGATTTATTTTCATTATATTTCAGCACAGGAATGAGGCTTTAATCTCTCAGATATCTGAATTTTCAAAATACAGATGAAATATTAGATCCTGATTATCCCAGCACATGAGAGGAAAAGCCCCAGCCATGTAATTGTACCCATAATGCAATCAGAAACAGCAGGTATAATTCTGAAAGACACAACAGGGTGGGTTTTGGCTGCACTATTTGCGCTATTGTTGCAGAACTGCTACAGTGTAAGAGTATTGTTGCTTCTTCCCTATCTAATGAAGCCCTGGATAGGATGTTTTTGAACTCTTTTAAGCTCTATAAAAAAAAAAAAAAAAGCCAAAAAGGGACCGAGCTAAGCAGACCACAATTACTTCATTTACTGCACACAGTTTCTTCTGATTAGCTCTGGGCATCAGTAAGGGGACCCTCAATTGCAGCACAGATAACAAGGTTCTATGTATTGCAGCCCAATCTGAGTGCCAAAGGACACATCATAAAAAATGGATGAAAACTTACAAGAAAATACTGTCTGCTGATTTATTTGCCTTGATACGTCTTGTCCCTGCTATATATGGTTGTTAACCAGGCTTTGGCTAATTAAATATGTAAGATAACAAGACTTTAGAGGACAAATCTTCTCAAATTTAAGAAAGGTAAAAGACTATTTTCCAAAATAATATCCTGAAAGTACTTGAAGCAAATCAATCAGCACAGAGAGACTATTACACATCCCTCTAGGTGTTAGTGCTGATTTCAAGAAGGCCTGTAGATAAAATAAGAAAATAATATTTCAGCTCAGAGAGAACAAGGGAAAAGATAACTCAAATTTATTGAGGTGGGTATAATGACAAAAGATGGGAGAAACTGCAGATTAATTTGCAGTTTTTCTTGTTATCACATGGGAAATTATGAAAATCAAGTTTATAGGATTAGTGAACTCATAGTAGTAGTCCATTTCATGAGGAAACTGTCAAAATCCTTCAATGATATCTGGTATAAATGGATGGAATTTTATGCACTGTTAAACAGGGTAGAAGCTCTTTAGAAAAATGTGAAAACAATTTATCATCATTAGTGACACATAAAAACAATTGTGGACAACTTTAGCGATCTGCTTATAAAACCAGAAAGAATGAGAGCTCAAAAACTTTGGCTTAGGAACTGACACTGGACAATCTGCTGGACAATCTGAGTCCCCCTACTCAGAAAATGTGTGGGTTTTTTTTTAATTTATTGCAAGATGGAAGTATTTTATGACTGTTTGCATTTTTCAGTTTTGGATTTTCTTCTGTCTGTCTGGGGCCCAGGTGTGAGATTTTACTAGAAGGCTCCTTGGACAAATATGGCTCTCTAATTAATACCCACTTCTGGCTGTCCAGGTCCACAGTGATGAAGCTGAAGAGTCCTAGGGCAATCAAAAATTGTGCTGGGATGACTGGTTGAAGGGATGGGAGCAGAGCTGGTGTTTTCCTCAATCTCAAGGTAAGAAGGTCAAAAGGAACAGGAGAACCCACACAATCCCACAGGTGCCCTAAGGACTGGTGCTGCCAGTAAAATCTTGGCTTTTTCAAATGTGGGACATTTTATATGGTGCCATGGCTTCTGGACACAGATGGGGCTTGCTTGTCTAAAAGGGGGAAAAATATTCTAGCCCATGAGCTGGCAGGGCTGGTTGACAGGGCTTTAAACTAGATTTGAATGGGGAAGGGCCTTGAATAAGGACAAGCTAGCTAGAGATGAGTTTCCTTGTGGTTTTTTTTTTTTTTTTTTTTTTTGTTGGTTTTTTTTTTTTTTGGTGGGGTTATTATAATTCTTTTTTTCCCTTTTATTACTTATGCATAAAAGGTACTTGTTACTTCCTAGTCCATCCTCTTTCTCTTATCTGGAACCTATAATGGAATCATAATTAAAATGAGAAAAAAGTCTAGCAAAGATAATTAATACATTTTATTGGCTTTGTGTTTATATCACTGCTCAATACTAAAGAAAATTTGAATACTAAAGAAAATTATGGCTTCATGAGAGGTCCATTTTGTTTCCAAAAGCATCCTGTACAACAACCATCATATAATCCTGCTAAAGAGTCCTTCAGTGCAGGGTAAACAATGTAATGCAGTGCATTTGTTACAAAATAATGACACTGAACTGTTATAATTTCAGTCTACTTAACAATCTTGAGGCTTTTAAGGTCACAGAACAAACAATATTTTATCTTTTTGCAATAACGAGTGGGTACTGGGACTACCCAAAGCACACTGTACACTGCTGTACATAAAGAATCCATCCATGTTTTACAGATACTGCTCTCAAAGAGGTGATTTTAAGTGTCCTAGTGGGTACAAACAGATGTGCTTTTAGCTAGGAGGTGGCAGCCGGCTGATGTGAGAGAGGCTGTCCTGGGCTGGGATTAGGAGCACGTCCTGATGGGACACGGTTCTGCTCTCGCACTGAGTGCGGCTCTTCGATAAGGTGGTCACATACAATGTGCTTGTGTATGTTTTATTAGCGAAACTGGTGGGACGCATTTCAGCACATGGGGGACCTACTTTTGTGCTTAATTTGCCTCTGTGCACTTTGTATGTAAATCTGAAAAAGGGGTTCCAACAAAAAGGAGAAACAAACCTTATGTTTTTTCTCTTCTTCGTGATTAAAATGAAAAGTGATTAAATTGAAAATTCTTCACAAAAGACCTTGCTTCCTTTTCTGCTCACAGATAGTTCTTCAGTGTCAAATGCGCCTGTTTGGAGAAGCTTTATAGTAGCCTCCTTCCTTCTATGCCCTCCTCTACTTAACAGTCTGAGAAGAACCTTAGAATCTGTGAAAGCTGTGTCATTCTGAAGCCTCTCACTCCCTGTAGCTTGGGTTCTTCTGATGTTTCAGCCCTTGACTCACATGCACAGCAGATAACAAAAAAACAAAGTTGCTTTTCTAGAAAAGTCATGGCTCACTGATCTCTTCAGGAACATACCTTATTCTTTCTCAGCAGATCCTTTGGCTCTGGCCCTTGAAGTTGTTTGAAATTCTCTGGCAGCTCAGGAGGGAGGCTGAATAGGGCGATATTTGTTCACTTCTCATTGCTAGTCTGACAAGTGAACAGCAGTTCAACAGAGTTCAAACATCTGGCAAACAGCTCGCTGCAGCTCTAAGCTGTCACACATTAATAAAGACCAATTGTTCCGTCAAGACCATGTTGAGAAGTTAAAAAGAAGAGAAGAGCCAAGGGGAATCGTGCTAATTAAAAGTATCTTTATAGAGATGTATGAATAAAGGATGATTAATTTAACTTTCTGAGGGTAAATCTATGTTTCAGGATCAGACAGGAACTTTGTTTAGTCTAATTGAAGAGGAGCACAGTCTGCCACCCTGACTGTTGAATAACACCCTATTCACTTGATAGTTCCATGGATTCCCATCAGATTCCGAATGAAGTTCTGTGATGTTAAGGGAAGTTGGAAGGGCACATTTTCATACTGAATTTTCCTCTGATTTTGAAATATACTGATCTACTTCTGAAAGAGGATAGAACCATATCAATCCTCTTTGTTCATGTCTTCAGGCACTTTCCTGCTTGTTATGCCAATACACTATACCTTATATATTGCAGGGAGTATTGGTTTTAAATTATGCCTTAAAGAGAGGTATGTGGAGAAAGTAATGAGACCTGCTCGATTTGTGTCACATGGAAAATTCATTCCTTTTCTATTTCAAGAGATCTAACATTTGCCCCATCACTTTCTAAATGTAATTTTCTCTGCTATTTTCAAGTCCTTGGCTTTTGTACTACATTAGAGCATTAATTTTTAAAGAAAAATCCATAGATTTTTAGAAAAAGGCACAATATTTTAGCTTTTAACTCCATGTCTCTGACCACTTCTTTTCCTAAGAGCTTGTAGTAGGTTGAACCTGGATGGATGCCAGGCACCCACCCAAGCCTATCACTCCCTTCTGCAGCTGGACAGGATAAAGAAATTATAGTGAAAGGTTCATGGGTTGACATAAGTACAGAGAGAGATCACTCACCAAATACTATCACAGGCAAGCCAAACTGAAATTAGACATAGTAACTGAATTTATTGCTAAAAAAATCAGAGCAGGATAGTGAGAAGTAAAATAAGACCTTAAAAAACCCTTACCCCTACCCTTCCCTCCTTTCCAGCTCTGCCTTGTCCCCCAGCAGTGCAGGGAAACAGGAAAAGTGGGTTAAGGTCAGTTCATCACAGATGGTTTCTGCTGTTGCTCAGGGGAGATGTCCTTCCCTGGCTCCAGTGTGGGTCCAGCCCAGTGGAGACAGTTCTCCAGGAACATCTCTAATGTCAGTCCATCACACAGGTAACAGCTCTCCAGAAACTTCTGTGGGGTAGGCCACTCTTCCATGAGGTGCAGTCCTGCAAGAACAGACTTCTCCAGCTTGGGTCTCCCATGAGATTGCAATGAGTTATATACAATTCATTGTGATTTAAGGGTCTATTTTCCCCCTGAGTATCCTTGAGTTTTTGTGGAGTCTCAGTAGCTATCATGGTTGTTTGCAGTGTCCATCATCACAAGTGATGGCAAAATAGCCTTCCAACACATGATTCACAATTTTTATTGCTGTTCAAATAATTGAACAGCTGTTCAATTATTTTATTGCTGTTCAAATAATGCTGTCTCAACTTTCTGATGAGCTGATTTTCTTCAGAGCATCTAAAGGAAGTGATCAAAACTCTTGAGTGCACTGTAAAAGAACACTATGGGAGAAAGTTACTCAATAAGAGCAGTCTTTTGAAATCTTGAAAGCTAAGTTCTTTCTCTAACAATAATAATATTGTTGAAGATGTAAAATTTTTACTGCATTTAGAAGGTGATTTTATTCAAGTATCCTAAAATTTTTTTTATTATGTTGTGTGTATAGAAATGCTTAATCCATAGCTTTTTGGGTGTCAGAAAATATATTTAACAAAGTAGCAATGCAAGTTAATATTTAGGGTGTAAAATAACTATAATAAAAATCTGGGAAAAGAAAGCGTGTGAAAAGATGAAATTTACTATCTGGTATAAATAAGTGAGCTGACAGAGCATATTCTAAAAAATCAGTACTATGGAGGCAACGTCATCTTTTTATTATGGAATTACTCATGTTGCCATCCTTGAGACTTATTTTGCCATATGCTTTGAGGTTCTATTATCCATCATGAATTATTTTAATGTAGGAGTTCACACTATAAATCTAGCTAAGAAAAAAGCTAAAAAATATGACCTGTTCCATATTGCATGCTTGGTACTAACTTGAAATATATAAGTGAAGCATGGGAAGCTGTTAGTAACCAGTAATAAATTTAAAGGATCAGGGTAGTTTTAAAAAAATTTCAGCTTGGCAGAATGTGTGCTTTCACTGTAACAAAGCTAAGAGGAAAACCCATGCCATGGAACCCCGAGGGATTCAAATTATTTCAAAAGCAGGGTTTAAAAACAAATTCATTTGCATTTGGGCAAGGGTGACCATTTTCTCAAAGAAATCCATTATGTAACTATTTTTCTGCTACATGACTATATAAACAAATGTATATCTATAGGTTCAAGATTGCACACAGAAGGCCTATTAGTAATTGAATTCAGGGACTTGTATTTTCATCTCATAAATTGATACAACTCTGGTGATTTCAGCCTGTGACATTTAAAGAATAATAAAAGAGTGGAGAATTAAAAGGTTAAAACTTTTACTGCTCTTGGAATATAAGTTACTTTCTCTCTAATTGTTAGTGTTTTCCTCTGGCAGTACAGATATATTTATTATAACTGCACTAAAATACTTGGATGATCTGTCTCACCTGAGGGAAGAAGACAACAGTTTTTTGGATGTTCCTAAATCAAAGGTATCTAAAAGTACATCAGGTGAAAAAGAAAATAGAAAATGAGGCAGAGATAAGAGACTCAAAACAATTTCAAGTCTACACACTAATATTATGCCTGGATTTTCTAAGACTAACCCTGATGATAAAACGAATAAACCAGAAAGAGACTCAGGAAAACAAATCCAGTATGAAATTTGACATGTTTTTTTTTTAGAAAGTATGACTACATATATGACTTTTCCATTGCCCACATATCCCTCACAAACAGGTATTCCCTAAAATTTGGCATGTTTGATATAAAAATCCATAACACTCTTCAAGAGGCGCAAGCTTATTACTTATAATTTTTTCACAAAATAACTGGTTTACACTTTTATTGTTGTCTCAGAGGTTCCTGGCCTTCCATTTTACTTCCTGTTCCTTCCTTGGACTCCCAAAATGTGCTGGTTTTGTTATGTACAGCTGAGCCCCATATTTTTGCCCAAATGACCCCACCCAAGACTTTGGTAGTGGCTGGGAGTGCAGGGTCTGCTGCCAGCAGAAGAAAGATCCACAGCAATGCTTCTCCCACACTCCTACATCCAGGTAGGTTTCTGTCCCTCTGCGAGTGTCAGATGATAAACCATCCTCTTTTAACCGAGGGTATGAGACCCCCTGACAGATGTAAGAGGAGAAGGTTCACTGTCTGTTGTCACTTTGTGGGAGTGGCTCCTGACTGTACTCACAACACATCCCAAGCTGACTTTGTACCCCCCATTTTAGAGAATCCTTGTAGGATGCTTCCCTTAAATGAAACCACATTAATCTTTCTTCTTGAGAAGATGAAGGGGCACCCAGACCTTGCAGGGACTAAATGCCAAAGGGGTCAGCTCTTGCATCACTCCCAGGGAGAGAAAAGTGAGTTCTAAACTGTTGTTGTTCTTACTCCAGCTGGATGGCTCAGTGACCACTGATGTGCTCTATCATGTCTTGGTGCAAGAGATTTTAAACACTTAATGGTCAGTTAGTGCAATAAAAATAGCACAAGATGAAAATGTTCTCCTCTTACAAAGTAAAAAAATATGTATTTTAAACTAATTGACCAACACCACAAATATAAACCATTAGGGGGACCCCTGTGATACAGAAACTGTTATAAACAGATATGCTGCAGCTTTTTTATATTACTTTCAATAACCAGAGCAGTATATCTTACATTTTTAATCAATTTTCCATTTTACAGCCTGATTTTCAGAAGCAGAGCTGGAGCTCTGCATTGCCATCACTCCTGTGCCATTGAACGACCTCTTGGATTTTCTTCACTGTAACAAAAGTCATAACTACTAAATGTGCCATACTTACTTGCTGCTGATTGATATAGAGCTGTTAAGCATATTTTTACATGGAAGAAAATCTTGACATCAGGTTAAAATGTAAGTAAGCAGAGAAAAAACTCCCCTTGCCTGAGCAGCATGTGCTGTTTGGAGGAGCTCAGAGCCAAGTGCTCTGCAGTTTGCTTTGGCTCCTCAGCTCATAGCTGTGCCATGTACTCAGCCCAGCAAAGCTCTCAGTGATGCTACAAGGCCAGGAATGAGATATATATATATATAAATATTTTTTTTTCCCATATATGGTGGGAAAAGGGAGCTCAGACCAAAGAGACTTTAGCTTCATGGGAGGCTGCAGCCTGAGCAGAGTCTAGGCTAGAGGTGGGGGAAAGATCTCTCTGTCAGACACACATTGCTGCTTTCCAATGCCTGCTTTCTTTCCTCCTAGTGATCCAAACCCTGTACTTCCTATCCTGGTCCTTGCTACCGCCAGGTTGGGTAAGTTGCCTTTCCACAGGGTTTGTGAGGTATAAAAATCTTGCCAGCACTAGTTACATGGTTAAATTATGATTAGGATACTTGTGTTTTGGTGTTGGGTTACATTTCCTCTGTAGTTTCTTCAGGATATCCTGGGCTAATTATTCACTTCATTGGCTCAATTCTTCAAAAATGGAAATTTGCTGAAATCACAAACTTCAGCATGGCATCACTCTGACTTTATGAACATGAATTATCACATTTCACCTGTTGTTTCTATCTGTCATTTAAACTATCAATGAGCTGCTAAAATCACAGTGTCTCCCTAACTTTATCAATACTCGAGTTTTCTTGGGCATTCCTACTTTAATTCACTAATAGAGAAAGGTATCAGATGTTTCACATAAGTTTTTAGTAGCATTTGAACATTTAATCAAAACAGCAGAAACAGTTCCAGTTGCTGAAAGATATGAGATGTTCAGTAGCCACAGGAGCTCAAGAAAGACTGACTCAGTTTTTCTGTCTGCAGGGGTATGATGCTGCTTTTCCACCATCAGCAAGAGGAACAGCTAACTTTGACAAGAAAAGAATTAGACATTATAAAAAGCCTTCTAAGGTGAAGCATGGTAAGATCAGGGCTCTCTGGAAGTTTTACCCAGCTGCAAAGACCAAAGCACCATCAGTGCCCACCAAGCCCTCAGTGACTGCCCACTTCCAGCTGCAAAGGACTGGAGGAGGTATTCATCCCAGGGGTATCCTTCCCAGGAACTGGCATCTTCTGGAGAAACCAGCTGAGAGCTCCTTGGAAGGCAGCAAGCCTTGCTGTTTAACAAAACAGGGCTGAGTTGCATAATCCACCAGGAACTGGATGACTCTGTGTGGTGGATTGCTAAAACTGCCACCAAGTACCTAAAGAAAGTAATCCATGGACCCTCAGGACTCTGTGTATTCCATTGCACTGACTTTCCCCAAATACAGACACATGCAGTATCCCCACCATGGAGCTGTCTGCTCCCAGTGGCCAAATATGCCCTAGATGGTTACTTGCAGTGATCTCTGCCACTGCAGGAGCACTGGATATGGAGGGAACACCCTTGCACAACCGGAGGCTACCTGAGAATACCTGCAGAACCACAGGTCCTGTGACGTAAGGAGGGCTGGAGGAGGCTGGGGAAAGACCTTATGTTTTCTCTGGAAAGTAAGTGAAATCACTTTGGTAACTCCTCTCCTTTTCAGACTTTATCTGAAAAGGTTACCTACAGCAGTGGGAATGGCAATTAGGCACCAGAGGTATTCCTTCCTGTCCTGCATTCTTAGGAGCCAGCTTCTCCTCTCAAATCTTCGAGGTCTTTGGGTTTATTCACAATGATACTGGGGCTTTTGGAATATTTTCAAAGGCTCCAGTAACAGCCACACTAGTGAGATCTGCACTGGAAAGTCAACCAGCCATTCAGAACACGACATGCTCCCCCTTAAGTCACTCCTAGCTGTGAGGACCTGGAAAGGATGTGAGACCTTTGTCATGTGACAGTGATTGAATTTTACATATAGAGGTGACTGTGTTTTACATTTAGAGGTGACTGTGCAATGTATCAGGCAGTAAAGACCCCTGCTTGTTTTATGTACATATTTGGATAACTAGATTTTAGAAATTATTTATGAAAATAATGTTCTCATCTCCAAAGAGGAGCATACTTGAACAGCTTAGCATAATCAAAAACACAGACTTCACTGAAAGAAAAAGGAGTAAGTAAGGTCCTCAAAACACATTGATGGTTACTCTTTTTGTTGCAAATCCATTTCTTCATCTCTTTTGAAATCATCTAACCCCTGCCAGGAGTAGTGAAAGGAGTGACCTGAAAGTCTGAGCTGTTGGTGCCCTACCAATGGATAATTTTTTTTGTATTGCTGTGCTGGTATGGGCTCAGCAGGTACATAAATTACAATGTTCCAACCCATTTCACCCTCCAAGCTGGAGTAAAGTATGTTCATTTTCACTCATTGCAGTCGTTGCTTGTTCTTAGAGAGTCAGAACTCATGTTGCTGTGCAATCCTGAACTTCTTTTATGAGCTTAGCTGGAGCACTGCTGGATATCTTTCTTTATTGCAGATTTTTAATCTTGGCTTGCAAAATCACAAACTTTTTCCTGGCTGTAGAGATTATTACCTCACTTTGCATCTCAAATACACTGAAGAATCTCACACAGGTTTTTACAATATACTTTTCCAGCCCTGTTTTGTTGTTTTTTTATTTTTTCCCCTTCAATAACACACCAGGTGTTCTTTTAATTCTGCACATTGGCTATTGGTTGATTAATCTTTTTGACTATGTAGTCGCCAATCTATCTTTGATTTTGTTTCTTGTATTTATTCATTCTACTGCCAGAAAACCATAAGGACCAGATGAAAATATTTTCCCCACTTAGATCCTAAAAACAGACTCTGCTGTTAAGTGCAAAGTGCACAGAGCAAGTCAAACAGCAACAATTACAGATTAGGGCCCAAATGAACAGTTTGCTACACTGAATCATGATTTTGACATGGAAATATTTTTTGTTTGTTGGAATATCTAGTAAGGTGGTTTTGGAAGACTTCAATGCCACCCCCTCTTGTTTTCACCCTTTAAAAAAGAAATTAGAAGAAAAACGTGGCCTCAGCCTCTCTGAATGGAGCAGAAAATCCAATATAAAAATTTGTTATGGACTCCTACATTGTTAGTTGATCTAAAGAAAATCTTGGGTTCATATTTGATAACTGAACATAATTTTGGGTGAATCTTGTGATTAACTCTTCTTCATCTATATTTTGAATGTGTCTGGATTTTTTTGGTTTTTAAGAAATAGGTTTGATGGCCTGTTAAGTAGCTTCTACCATTATAAAAAGTGAATCCCTTGAGGACATGAATAAATGTTTTCTTTGGCTTACTTTTCCATACTCCCTTTATATATGGAAAAAGGAAATGCAGAAAGATTAAAGATATTTTTCAAGGCCATTTGTTGGTAAAAATTGCTCTATTTTTCTACATCCCAGATGAGTATTTTTCATACACATCCAATCTTTCAGATCACATCTGCTGAGATATTTTGAAATTATTTTAAAAAAACCTGATGAAATGTTAAATTGCAGTTGTATCACCACCTTCAAAGATTTTGATCTTATTGTCATTGGGATGTGCTTGTTCTGAAGCCCAAAACAGCTTGACAATTTATTGCAGCCTGGTCAGTATTACCTCATCAAGCACAAAGTCTGCTTGCAAATAACAGGAAGTGGGGAATCTGATGTTGCCTTCCTGCTGCAGATACATGATCAGTGTATCTTCCTCCTGTACATATATGTCAATCCTTGATTGTTTTGACTGGAATTTTTAAAATAGAAGCTACGTTTTGGTTCTTACAAGTGATTTGAGCACAAATAATCTCCAAAAGATATTACTGTGGTACACTTATTTACTAATATATTTGTAAGATATTTAAATGAGCTTTTCATTGATTTTTTTAAAGCTCATAGATGTACTTTATTGCTAATAATCTTTTTTCTGGTTCATATACTCTTCAGTTGGGTATAAAGTTTCAGAAATAGTGTGCTTCATAATAAATTAAAATAAGATATTTAATTTCCCTCTGTTTATAAATAAGACACGTCCTCTTGTCAGTCTTTACTTACTAGTTAAAAAATGGTCTGGTCTATTTGTATTAATTAAAAAAAGAGGCGGGGATAATGGAGAAATACTCAAAAAGAAAATTTCAGATTTGTCATGGAAAAAGATTGCAAGCATTGCACAAGTATTTAGAGGAAAAATATAAAGAGGTGACAAAAAAGACCTAAGTTTAGCTGCTGTGGGTGATGCATTACTTATGGCTTTAATACAGTGTATTAAAGTTTGGTGGGAGTCCTTTAAATGGGACTTAGTCAGATTCCAATTGGCTTAAATTACTGGAATTCTGAGGATATTCAGTATCACTGGCAAATACCAATTAATCTAGTACAATTATTTCCAGTGTACCAAAGCTGTAAGCACTCTTCCTTGAATTTCATTATTACTTAATAAATTGCATAACTTCCTTTTGAACAATATTAAATAAATGTCCCTCAAATCTGCAACTGAAGAACTGTTCCCATTATGCATAATGCCTTATGAAATACTAATTGATGGCTTTGTGTAATGTCTCAGTGAAATAATTATTTAGTGTGACCCTCTCACTGAAAAAGTGCTTATTCATTGTATTTTTCCTTTGCAAATTAGTTTTTATTTCACTGTAAAGTTTTCAGAAAGATTTCTGGTTTGGAGCAATTCGACCATGATCCATGATATTGCTTCATTGCTGAAGCATGAGCTGTATGTGCACTGTTTCCAATTTTTGAGTTGTCTGCAGGCAGCTACCTTCCACTTAGAGATATTTCATGCCTGTATTTTCTGTTCTAAGATTTTCCATGCTCTATTCAATAACTGGCTCATCAAACCAATGCAGTACCACCTCTCTTAGAAAGCAATATTTGTGTCCTTGAAAGAAGACGGAAGAATTCCATAAGAAAAACCTGTCTTTCAAATTTTTTAAATTATTATAAAGAATCTGAAGAGAATAATTTCTGGTTGCAAGTAGTCATCCCTAAATTTAATTAGTGCTAATAGGCACAGAAAAAGATGCAACGCAGATTATTTTGGGCTCCTGTGGAGATTCAGTTGTTGAAAAGTTTATGTTCTGGTGGAATTCCTTTTGAAACAGGAATCAGGTTTTTCAAATGTGATTTTCCCTTGGTAAATCTCAGTCCTTCCTATGGGAACATTGTAAAAAAAATGTTGCATTTTACAGGAATGAAAAACTTCTGGAGCAAAAGGGAGGAATGCTCTGTGCACTGAGATATCAGTGTGACACCTCGGTGCCCTGCAGGAGAGGCACACATCCTGTCAGTATTTGGGAAGTGCTTTTTGGTACCATAGCACACCTCTAGCAACAAAGAGCTGAGTTTAATCATATTTTGAAGGAACAATGTGAAAATAGCCTGGAATAGGAACCTGAGAATGAATCTGACTATAAGAGACCATATGGAGAGTTTCTGGCAAAGATGAGGTACCTGAGAGGTGCCTCAAACCCATGTGCAGGCCCTCAGGACTGTGGGGCCACTAAGTAAGACTGTGCTACAACTCTATTTTTTGTATTAAGGAAGCAGCATGTTCAAATTCCTATAAATATGATTTTATTTAATAATATTTTTTTTAATATTGCCATGAAATGAAGAGCTTAGTAGATTCATTTTGCCTAAAGCCAAAATTCTTTCTTTTTAGAGTGTAAAAAGAGATGTATGGAATTATGTCCTCAGTGAGCTGCTTACAATGTAGATCATTAAATCCCTGAAGACTTAGCATGAAGTTCAACAATTGTTTGTCAAGTGTATTTAGAAATTGTCCAAAAATGCATTTCTATTTTTCCTAAGGAAAACAATAAGAAAAACCAATCATCGTAACCCAGATTCAGTAGAAGGTAGCAGTTTGGCTTTGCATGGTACTTAAATCAGAAACATAAGTGCTATATTTCTTTCTTTTTATTTATTACCATTGTATTCAACAAACATCTTTCCAGCAGAAATGTCATCTGGAGCAACTGGGAAATATCTGACAATACATTTCCAGTTTACATACACATAGTGACAGAACAAACAAAAACACGATGGCCAATCATTTGCAAAAATTTCCTTGCAAATGCATTTAGTGACACAGAGGCCACAGAAAGGTAAAGAGTTCCATCTAATACATGAGAGGTTCAATTCTGAAGTAAATAGTGGGTATATTCTTATTCCAGTGATTTGCATAAGATTCTGCTTTGTTTCTCTGTAGGCAAGTATATTTTGAATAGTTCAGCAAGCTCAATATTAAGTAAAAGAAAAAGCATTAAGGAATAAATAAGGACAGTAAGGAAAATACAGATGATTTGGGAGAGAGTCCTTTATTTCACAGATTTTACATTTTAGTCAAGTGTGCTCCCTTATCTATATTACAGTGTGAAAACAATCATTATTTCACATGCCAATAATAAATAATGGTTTTTTCATTGTCCTTAGGGTATGGAAGGATGTTCTTAATCTTTAGAAAAGGAAGATCTGAAAAATGAGTTCCCAAAGAAAGCTATTAGAAAACATTTTCTAGTAAGAAAATAATTCAGTATTTTAGAGACATTGTCTGAATATTACAGGTAAAAAGGACAAAAAGAAAATAACTGATGACAACTTTTTCTTCTTTTTTTATGACACCACACTGTTTAGCTAGAATACAGATTTTGAACATATTATGCTAGTGTGTTAAAAACAAGATGAATCTTTCCATAGGATGTCAAAGAGCTTGGAAACAAGATTTGTGAAACTGACATTTTAAAAGATATTTTTATGAACAAAACTTCCCACAAGCAAAACCAAAAGAGAGAAAAACAGCCTCATTTTCCAGTCACAGAGTTTAGCTTAAGGATGTTTTTAATCCCCTACAAAACAAGAGACACCACATAGCTATTCCCTTATGCATGCTCCTGAAATTTAGGCACATCTAAAACCAGAAAGCATTTATATGAACTTAAAAGTCTGCATGAGATTTTGTGTCGGTGTTCTTGTGCAGGAAGTATACGATCAGCCTTCCATGCTGTTTCTTGACAGGCTGTTGCTGACACAATGCCATGAAGACTCCACTGGTTCAGAAGCATAATTCTGAAATGGGTCTGTCCCATTACAAATCCTTTTGAGTTTTCCAGACCTAACAGAGTGAATCCATTCTTATTCTTCATTAAAGCTATTAATTCATGAATTACACTACTCCCACTGCTAATTCACCTTAACAGACATGTAACTTTAAAATAAAATTTAATTATCTTTTAATATCTTCATTGTGAAATAATTTTTTTTTCTTTTTCAGAGATACTTAAACTTTCTATTTGTATTATCAACCAACAGCTGGTGTTCTGCACTTGAAGCTGTGGTGTTATTTTTAAATACTATTATTAATATTTTTATTATTATTTCAAAGATTTTCTTTGCCCGTCACTTCTTTACCCATAAATTAAGCCTGACAAAGTTTTTGTCTGATGAAAATTTAAATAAGGACTTCAGATAGGAAAACAAATTGGTGTGGCAAATGCCAGATTTGGCAGACATCATGAAAGTATACTTTGAAGCTAATTACTTCAGCTTTCTTGCATGCAGGTGCTTAGCCCTGGGAAACACAAAAGGGTGAAAGAGCCCCAAAGCCAGGGCAGAGAGGCATGTGAGAATAAAATGTAGCTCCATCATGAATTTGCTTAAACTAAAGAAGAAGTAAACTCTTTAAGAACAGGAAGCAAGATACCCAGAGCTTGAAAACTTGGATGAGAGACTGTGTGACGTGTTTGTTCTTGTCTTCAGGGGAAAAGACAAGCCACAAACCTTTCTGAAAAATATCTTCAAAGACTCTCAGAATATTGGTATTATTGGTGCTCTCATCTTTCTGCATCAAGAGCTTCATGGTGGGAAAGAATCAGGAACGTTTACCTTTGTCTCAATGAATTTGTTGTTGTGGCTTTGTAATAAGTTAGGGCCCAGCTCAGCTCCCATCAGAGTCATTGGGGAAAGTCTCATTGTTTTTGTAGCAAGTTAATCAAGGTCTGAGTGCTCAAAGAAGCAGAACAGAACAGATCTGAACAGACCGTTCTTTCCTATAATGTGACATCTTGGTACCAAGTGGAATAAAAAAAACCCATAGCGAAGATTAGACACAGATTACATTTTAGGACAAGGAGATAAAATGAGAAAAATGGCCAAAATAACAATAATCCCATGTACTTTTCAGCCTGGAAAAGGCTGTGACATGTGGCATTCTCTTGAGGTATATGCATTCCTAATGGCTTGTAAAATTCCATTACAAATTACTATATCCAGCCTTACAAACTCCATCACTTAAAGAGGATTTTGAGATTACTGTTTTAAGACAACTTGAAGAATGGGTTAAGTCTCAGGCAGTTTCTGCTTTCATTACTATCCTTGTCTCAAGTCAAGATTAAAGTTGTGCCATTTGCTATTTCCATTAAGCCCTTAATCTGAAAAGTAAGTGTCAATTTAGTCATGTCAGGTTAATATCTCAGGAAGTGGCTGTGCTACTGACCTCTCACTTGCTTGTCATATCTCTTATAAAATTAAATGTTTCTCCACTTTCTGCTTCTGCTGATGTACCTAGTTAGGTATTTTAGGAATGTGGTGCCCCTACCATTCTTTGTCATTCTGTGGTTCTTCATATGGCTTATAAACATTATTTATTCCTGTTTGGTTTTCCATTATTCATGACCATTCTTATTCACATGGGGGAGTTAAATAGGTGTAAGTACATCTATATAAATTTTTCTCTCCAAGAGGAGAGAAGACACATACACGATGTTATGAAAAGGACCACAAGTGTGTTATTAGCATTCTCAGACACTGTGAGTGATACCTGGTGGGCAGAATCCATATGGGGCATAAGCAAGCTCTTTAAACACGAGGCTAATTTTTGATGAGCTAGATGGAACTGGGGGAGGCAGCAGCAACAACAGCTGATGTTTTAATGTGCTTTTACGTGTGACTTCTGAGATGTCAAAAGTCTGGGAGTCCTTGACTACACTGAGTCTAAAGCCATGTGCAAGTCACATTCCTTTGAGGCAATTGCTGTTAATAATTTATCTCCAGAGTTGCATGGGTAGTAGTTATTCTCCTCATGGATATTAATCTCTTGTCCTATTGCAATAGAAATTCTACCTTGTACATCACTGTGACATGTTCATTCTGAACAAAATCTTCTGTACCACATTCTTCTTTATGCTTACATTCTCCATAACATCTCTATTTCAGTTGGACAGAGATTAATTTTTATCTCCTGCCCAAAACTACAAGTCTGCGGTATTATAGAAGAAATGTGTGAAAAGATCTCTTCTGACAAAGGTTGTTTGCTGGTGTAGCACTGAGGTCTGGTAAATAATATCTGTAATAGCAACTGCCTTTGAGAAGAGTGAATGAACCACTGCCAGTTGCTCATATCAGCTTCATACTCATGCAGTCTTGTGTTTTTCCACTTAGTACTACACAGAAAAGGAATTTTAAAATATGGCATAGAATATGTTTTCAGATGAACAGCTCAGAGGCATTTTTATTGAGGTTTTGGAAGAGTTTGACAGCATTTTTTGTCTTTCATAATACCTTGTAAGCTACCACAAATTACTTGTCATTTAAATCCCCGAAAACCGTGGTGTTGATTTGAAGTGGTTTTTCCCAACTTGACACAATGTACTGGTCCATGATTCCCACAACAGATTCAGCAAAAGTCTGTCATCTGCGTTGACATAAACTTTGAAAATGTACAGTTGCTCCAGCAAGAAAGTAATTTTAATAGATGGGCAGAAAAAGCAGGAGGTTGAAAAGGTTTTTGGTGTTCTTGTGAGTGTGAGTGGGGAGCCAAAGAAGTTGCAGCATTGCAAGATCCAGTGGGAACTGAAGTCACAGAGGATGGTGAAAGAGTTGAGGCATTGAATGAATACATTACAGGCAAGAATATTGGGAGATGTGCCAGCTGAAACTGGTTGTTGTATCCACTATCATGGCTGACTTCAGAGCTAGTGAGGCACAGATGTTCAATAAATTAAGAGACGTTGAAATCAGAAAATCATGCATGCCATGTGCAACCTTGAGGCTTTAAAAGGAGAATGGGACAGTACACAGCTCAGGTAGGGTGGCCTTCACTCGGTGCTACAGGTGCTGACTTCTCCAATAATAGAGAAAACTTTAGACCACATACCATAAAATCTTAATTACAACCTTGTAATTACAGGAAGTCCCCACGAAGTCAAAGCTGGCATATATTTTCCCTTAGTAGAGGATGTCATTTATGCATTTAGCTCATATATATATATTTATATATTTAGTTCTATTGACATGAAACATGCCTTTCCATATTCACGTATATTTTAATGTTTAAATGAGTCTTTCAGTAGCAAAGCTTCAGAGGTGCTTATAGTGGGCTTTGCTACACATGCCATATGATACACATTGAGTCAGCCTTGTCATTATTAGTTTATGGAAGGAGAAACTGAAGAAAACTGTAGGGAGGTGTCTCGCTCTCTTGAGTTTTCTTCCTTTTTTGTTTTTTTTCATTTGTGGTGAGAGAGAGAAATCAGGGAAGCAGTCTCAGAAGTCTACTTGCCATCGTTTTGGAAAGAAAGATACAATTCTTAAGAATGATTCTTGTCTTATTTGGCATTTATCACACATGTTTTTCCCAAGGAAAAGCCCTTTGTGCTTCCTGGATTCCACAGTGGCTTTTGCTAAGCAGAAACAAGCAGGAGCTTAAGTCTACCTCATGCAGCTGGCTATGGTGGACTGGCACATCCATCTTCTCCTCCTTTTTCCATTTTAGCTGCCTGAATGCACTAATAAACAAAACTATCCTTCATTCAAATGTCTAAAATATAACAAGATGGCTGCTAGGAGAGCTGTATTTTAAGACATTTTGAGATATCTCTTCCCTTGCCGATTTTAGCTGATGAAAGAAGAGGACAGATGAAAATGTAGCCATGTAACTAGCAAATGATGACTGAAATATAAGTACAGTGGGAATAGGGTTTTGTGTAATGCAAAGGAAAGCAATGGAAAGCACCATTATATGCAGCAGAGGTTTACTTATCACTCTGAGTGGCCACAGCACAGCTCATCAGAAACATTCTTTCTCCTCAGATGGGTGTTAAACCTGTAGTTTTTATTTGCACTCATGGGATCACTCTTGTGAATATGAGCTGCAAAACCAGGTGTGTGATGATTTCTGCTTCAGGTACAAGCTCATAGATGTGACTGAAAAAAGATATTTTTTGGTTTTTTTCACGTTGTTATATAAAAATGCACAGACATTTTTCCCACACAAAAGCAGGATACAGGTCATCACTGAGCATCTCTGATAAAATAGCTGCTGTTTATTTAACTTCAATCCTTTTAGAACAAGTACCTATGATAAAGTACAAGACCAGTTTAGAGCCAAAATTTTCTATAGAAGCACAAGAGATACCATGCTAAAATTTGAAAAAAAGCATTTTCCATTTGAAATGCTTAAAATTTATTGCATAAAATTGAAACTCCCCTATTTTAAAAACCTTTTAGTGAACTGTGTGTTTGCATTTTTCATCAGAAAACACTTACTTCCAGTCCATATAGAAATTGCCACAGATGTGTTTTAAGAAGAATGTTCATTTCCTAAAATATTTTTGTCAACATATTTTCACAGCTCTAGTAATGCAAAACATGTGAGCAGTATTCTGAAACATTTCTGACTGTTTCCCTTAACTCTGCAAATTTGGAGGAGAAAAACTCACAAATAAAGGCAGATATATGTGTGTGTTTATATGTATAGCTATTTAGAGCTGGTACTTTCTCTGATTATACTGACTTGTCCTTGGTGAATCATCCTTACTCTTCTCTGGGGGGAAAATAAGATAAAAATGCAAGACTGGCACAAGAAGACTTTAGTCCATTGTCTGTTCTTATCTCCTGCCATTTTTCCAAAGCAAAATAATTTTTTAACTAGCAATATAAACTGAAAGAGGACAGAAGAGATCCATATCTATATGAAGCTTGGACATTCATATTCTTAAGGCCTATTGACATTATAATACATCTGTAGTACTTTGTATTATATAAGCCAGTAATAGCAAGACAAACCCTGCTCTAAATAATTTTAACATCTTGGTTAAAGTTGCAATTAAAAATATTACTGACATAATATGCAATATTTGCATGAGATGAAGATTTTTTTATTAGATTAAGTAAAGGGTTTTAATATATTTTTAAATTACTGTAATTTTCTAACAATTTAATTAGAAATTTCCTATCTCCGCAGTTCATATGCCTAGGACTATTAATTTAGCAAAATTTGAGGCCATTTTCTTCCTACTCAAAACAGAATAATGCATAATATTTTAAAAAAGTCCTTTAAACAGAGGGCAAAACTTGTCCATGCCTTGCTTTTCCAAAGTCTTTCTAAGCTCTTCAATTTACTGTCCTGAAAACTCAGCCTGGTTTTTTTCGCTTTCTTCCATGGGATAAACAAAAAACCAAATCCTTTAAGATGATTGTTTTGCTTGACTTGTTATTAAGTGGAGTTATTGAAGCTTCATTGTCTTTTTCCCCTGGCTTTCATCTTGTACTTGAGAAGCAGCTTTAAAAAGAACAGGTGGGCTCTATCAGTCCAACACCATCTTCTAATGCTTTAGCCTTCAAATGCCTGCCCTAAAATGGTGTCAGTGCTGAATGTCTCTGTAGAGCAGCATTCAGCAGTAAAACTCCATCACATAGAATTTCTATGGACAGAATGTGATTTCATCCAGAAAGATTTATTCTAGCCTCTAATCTGATTTGCTCCCTGGATTGAAAGAAATTTCGCATGTAGAGAGTAACTCGATCCGTTTATAATACTGCAAAAGAAGAGCAGCCCTTTTGCTGCTCTCATCTCTCATTTGACTGTAGGCTCAGCTGCTGAATCTTATAGGTTTGTAAAATGCCACCTGCCTGGTTTATTAATGCCCAATTCCCAAGAAAAGATTTCATACAATCCAGGAATTAACTCATAAACTGTCATGACAAATTCAAAAAGAAAGACAACAGTTTTTCCATCTATCTCCATAAAACATATGACCTTGTGAAGACTGCTGTAAAGGTTTTATCTGTATAATCCTGGTGTGAAGCATATTCTAGGTGTGCTATTGGCATGATAAACATGTAATAATATGTATTACTTGTAAGGAATAAGAATGAAGGTGTGTATTTGTCAGCACAAGCCTAGTATATGTTGTCTCATTATTGTTTATTAGAAATGTGGCAGTCTCTGTAGGTCTCAGTAGAGATGGCAGTGTTGAACAAGAACAAATTAATGGGTAGTCTATATCCAAAAAGATTTTATTGCCTAAATCAGAAAGGCTCAGAATGGGAAAGGAAGACTATCATCATAATTTTAAAGACAAAGCAGGCTGTGACTGTGAGGGGTGTAATAGCTTGTCATGTTTTTGCACAGTGTGAATGTCAGAGCCACACTCATGTCAGCACATTCCACTGCACACTGTGCATAAAAACTTTAAAACAAAATACCAGATACTCTGGTTAGTTTCATATTTATATATGTGTCTGTGAGAAAAACAGTGATTACCAGAGTATGAAAAAAATGCAGCAATAATATCAGTGAAGTTTTAATATCTGCTAAAGAAACACACAATATATCTTCTTGGCTTCTTTCTGAGTTTCTGCTACTCTTAACCCACATTCATGTTTTGGAAAACTAGAAGCAGGTGTTATACAGAAGTTCAGAATGGTACATCCCCATGGGCAAGTGACTGAAAGGTACAGGAGGCCGGACCAGCTGAATAATGAACTCCCAACAAATGAGATGGAAGCACGCACAGAACACTTGGGATGAAGATAGGGGTGTTGCTGGAGTATGGCAAGGTCCATTTGAAATTAAATCTGGTTAGGAGGTTTTTTATAACTATTTTGCAGTGTTCAAGACCATTTTAAGCATCAAACCCCACCAAACTAAGGAGAGAAATCTGGTTCAGAACCTGTAGCAAGACGTAACTTTAAAGTCAAACAGATGAGTAAACCCATCTTGTATATACATCACCACATGCACAAGTACACAAATACTTTTTTCTTGTTCCTTTCTGTTTCCTCTCACCCTGGCTGTAGAAACCTCACCCAAAGTCAAAGAATGTTATACCTAAGATTACAACCCCCTTCCCAAAGATTATATTATCTCATCCTGAAAATTAGGTACATATCATATTCCTGGGCTAGATGGATTCGCATCAAATCCTATCACCTTGAAATAAAAGCTCTGGTTGATGCAGGGTTTGCTCAAAACAGTAATTTAGTGATAGCAGAATCTATCAATGAAGACTTTTAAAAATTTTTTTATTTCAATGCTGCTTTCCCCAACATTAATTTCAAGATCCATAATCTCATTTCTTCTCAGGATTTTGAGAAAGCAGGTGAGGGAACAGGCCTATTCATTTATGAGATTTCTCAGGGATAAGAAGGTATGGCTTTGTCTTCCACAGAATAGGCATCCTCTGCATCACTATGCATCAACTATCAGCTGGTTCAAAGACTGTCCAGCAAGTAAGGTGGAGGAGCTTATCTATGCACTGGTGATGTGAAACATGTCTGGGTTCACAAAGAGCTGAATCCACTACCTGAGACATACACAGGGTCATAAATCACTTTGGAAAAAAATAACTTGCTTTCTCAGTTAAAAATCAATAATGTTGCCTGTTGTTACTGTAGGCATCATGTCTTTTTTGGGGCTAAACCATAAGAACCTTTCCTGATTCAGTATGCTGCAAAATCAACCCATGAAGTCAAATGACCCTGTATCAAAGAGGCTGAAGTTAATGGGTGCTTTTGCTGTGAAGGACATGCAGAGTGCTTGTGTTTCCCCTCCTGTGGCCTGAGCAGGGGAAGCCAAACCTGGGAGTGTTTGCAGAAGTATTTGCCTGACTGAGACATGTCTGGGCTGTTTCTCTAGATCCCATGACACAGCTTCTTTCTGAGAACCGAGAGAGAGGATACAATTGTTCCCTTACAGTGCAATGTTAATTTAAAGCTAGAATAATCTAGCATAGAAATGACGAATGAAGGTATTCTTATATACAGGTTATCTTATATACAGCTGATCCTTCAGAATGTGTGGTGGGAGTTTGATTTGCTTCACTTTAAGCACAAAAATTAAATTTTTTTTGGCAGCAAGCCATATGAAAGAAGCAAAATGCTAACTAATCACATTTAATGTTAAATCAATGGCATAGTGCTGTGAAAGCCTGAAGGAATAGAAATGTCTTTTCTTAGCATGCACAGTAATAGGCTTTGGGGTCAAGAAATGATGTATTACTGTAATATCTGCTGCCTTTTAAACTGACACTTTTAATAAATGGCATATATTCCTCTTATAATTTCTTTATTAGTAACACAAATTTCCCCATCTGTGATTATCATCATGGATGGCAGATGAGAAATTCCCCTCAGCCAATGAACATGCCAGCTGGGCTACACCAGGGAGGCACATGACTTGCCATGCACAGACAGAGCTCAGCCCCAGTGGCTCCTTTAGTGTAATACAGCAGCAATTATCAGCCTCTTTACTTGACAGGTGGCCTCTAACCTTTCCAGGCTGCTTTGAGCAGGGTATTGGATATCACAAATGAGGGAATACATCAAAATTAGGTGACCATTTACTTTCAGCATGTATTTGGCATAGTTCTGAGGATCGGCAATAGACCTTATCCCACAAGCAATTTCCTTTCCGTCTTGATTGAAGGAAATGGATGCCTTAGCTGCAAGCTCTGTTGAATTCCCTACCACGATCTTTGCAGATATGTAAATGAATATTAGCTGCAGAATATCAGATTGTGGAAATACCTAAAGAACATTACAGCTTGAGGAAGAGAAAAAAATAGTCTTTTGCTAGCAAGATATTTGGTCTTTGAAGGAAACACTTGAGTGACATGAAGATGGAACTAAAATATAAATTAAATACAAAAAGTTGAGTGAGAGGTAATTATTAAAATTATTTGGATTAGATGAAGAAATTCAAAGGCTGTTTCAACAGACAGCTTGCATGCCTGCATAAAGAAATATGTGAATTACTTGTCAGGCAGTGACTTTCAGTGAATTACCACAAAAGAAATTGTAATTTTCACAAACACAGCATGAACAGCCAGGAATTCAAATGACCATAAAGAATTCATTGCTGTATCAGTGAGCATCCAGTAGCAGCTCAAGGGTGATTCATACTTTATTGCCCAAGGACTGCTGAAGTTTTTATCTGTTGTCTAAAGAAGGGTTTCTCGTGCTACCTGAGATGCCTTGCGGTGTCCTGAAATCTTTCCAGGCGGCTGTATGGCTTCTACTCCCAGAATATTGTGAGCATCTCAGGTATATCAGGGCATCTCCAAAGCCTTACTGACACCCCTGCTTGAACTGAACATGAAAGAACATGTCTCAAATATTAGAAACCTTTAGAAGTTAATGGAAGACCTAATGTTTCATAGTAGATAGCTGCAGATCATTTACTGCTCTATCACAATGTGCTCTGTATCTTGATGGCAGATGATTGACAAAATTGTACATTACTTTCTGAAGATAGATTTTCTCCCCCCTGGTATTATCCAATAGCTCAGTCTAGAAAAGACCACCCATTTGTTTCTGCATGCATGCAAATTTCAAAAGTATTTTTCCTTTATCTAGATGTGGTATCTTTTTTTCCTGAAATACTATTCTTTTTGAACACCACATTTTATTTAACATGAATAATCCAAATAAGATATAAAAGCTCCAATAAGGAAGGGTTGACAGGACATAGCCAATAAATGTTATTCAAAGTTTCTGTATTTATGTTCCAAATTGTGGTGACAAGCAGCTAGAGTATTAACATTGAAGAGGTAGAAGACAGCAACCTGAATCACTGTTCCTAACTACATATAAATTCTAATAGACTCTGCCAAGAAGACAAGTCTATAGAAAGACATCTGTGTTTTTTAATAGGGATCATGATTCTAACACACACATGTCTTTGCAGAAATAAATAAAAGAAGAATTATCTTCCTATTCCCCACTGGAATCCCATCTGGCACTACTAATCGACCAATTACCTTCAACAGCTAATGAATGAAATGATAAAGAAACTGTGCCAAAGGATTATATTTTTGGTTACTAATCTTGAACAAGATAAATATCAGCTACAGCTTCTGCCTGTGGAAACAAAGTATTTTCTGGATAAATTTCATTTAATCAGTTTTCTGACTGTAAGGAAATAGTTTTCAAAGAAACTTTTAGATTCTAATGGGCTGTCTGATTTGTCTTCTTGTTTAGACTCTGATTCTGTTTTGATTTGCCACTCTCTCTTATCAACTAATCAACCTCTTTGTGGTCCAAGTCTCTCCATACTGACAGTATATGCTCTCATAACACCAATTCACAAGCCAGCACATTCCTAAATTCAACATTTTCTCATTTGCTTGTTATGATGCACTCAGAAAATGACGCCATGGAGACATTCAAGATGCCTATCTCTCAGAAATTTCTGTAAATTTTAGCAGTTTTTCTTGATACTATGCTTTTGTTTCCCTGATTGTTTCAAATAAGATGTGTTCACTTATCATTTAAATCCTGTGATCTACTCTGAAATCCCCTGTAAAGCTGACTATGTCAGTTTTGGCTCTATACTGAAAAGGATTCTTATTTTAAATTATTAATATAACTATATTTGAGTTAGATACATAAAAATATAATGCAAATATTATGAACAAGGTGTTATAAAATGCTATTTGTTCAACTTGAAAAGTCCCATAAAATACTTCCTTTAACTGTAAAATAAGTATTCACTTCATAATTTCTCATAACCAGAGGTTTTTAAAAGCTTTTTTGATTCTGTGGGGTTTTTTTGCAGGGTTGACTGTATTTTTAATTTTTTTTTTTTTTAGTGCAAAATGTGTAATACTTTTGAAAAGAAAGTGTTTGGCCTTTTTATTGATTTTGATTTAGGCATATGAACTGCCAGAAACCTGCTCAGTTTAATCCCACAAAATAACCTTAGTTGTTGAATGACACCAGCCTTTAGGTGTGTTTATGTCAGCCCACTTGGATCCTAAGCACCTTAATCAAAGCTCCTCTTTCTTTCCAGAAGGTTGTGCCAAGGCAGTAATGGGACAGAAATTCTGTTGTGTACTGTTTTCTGAACTTAAATGTACTATTTTTCTCCAGATACTTAGCGATTCTGCTTAAGTAATTACTGCTTTCCAGCCTTGGCTTTGTTTGGTTCAGGAAAGAGAAGCTCTCTGTGTTTGTGAGCCAGGAATACTCAGTGCCTGAAGCTGAGTCATGCTTTCCTTGATGATGGTAGTTCTTATTTTTTAAAACACTGTTCTTCTTCCCCTTTTTCCTCTGATGTCCATCAAATAGCTCTGAACCTCTAATTTCTGAGCTTCCTGGATTCACTATGTGTTCAAGGAGAGGCTATTGAAGAAAACCTTCTTATTCCAGGTACGGGAGGCATCACACTCACAGGCTCTCATCCTGCTAGAGGACTTCAACCGCTCTGACATCTGAGAGAAGAGCAGCACAGAAATCTGTAGGCAACCCAGGAGTAGAGAACTCCTGGAATTTACTGTGGATATCTTCTTGAGCCAGGTAATAGACAGCCCTACCAGAGGGGTTGCAAAACTAGACCTGATGGTGAGCAGTGCAATGTAGTTGGTGACATCAAGATTGGTGGCAGCCTGGGCTGCAGTGATCGTGCACTGGTGGAATTCACAGTCCTGAAGGATATGAGTCAGTGCAGATAGATAAAGCATTCTTAAAGTTCCCTACCTCCAGAAAAATGGAAAATAGGAAGCAGCAGATGTTTAGAAGCAACATGAATGATAAAGTGAGAAATGCTTCTTGCATTCTTGTTTTTTACTGCAATTTCTCAACCAGAAAAGCCCAGGGGATGCTAGGTTTATTTCTGTCTGAGCTTGGGCCTCTATGCCCCTGAGTGGATCAGCCAGTACAATGGCAGTTTGCTAATCTTCTGGGCCATCCCATATCTTGTAACCTGAATAAGACCCCACTCAATTACTTGTCTCGTTAAATCTCCTGTGGAAGATTGATGCAAACCATTTTCTGAAGGTGAATCCCATTGTATCACTGAAGTCAAGTTTCAATTCCCAATACTTTCAAACTTTTTCCATGGGATTTATTCTGGAAGGAGATGTGAGACAACAACAAAGAAGAAAGAAGAAATTCTTTTACCATCTCCTAAACAATTTTTTAATTCTTTGCCATGGAGAGGAAAAGCAATTCAAAAATTGCTTAGGAGAAGGTAACAGACCTTTCAGCAGAAGAAATATATTTATATGTATAGTTTTTCTCTTCAAAACATGTTGTAAAATTAGAATCTATGATAGAATTTAACTTGACTCTGGAAATAGTGTAAAATAGGGATGCAGTTTATTATAGAGGAAAGAATTTAAGTCTGAGTGGCATAAATGGAGATTAGTAAAGAGCACAGTACAGCATTTCTTCTTGCAGAGGTTTCTTACATCTTATCTACTAATTATACTGAATGGCAATAAGGCCTGCTTGAATTAAAACATTATTAAAGATTAGTGTATTCTTGTCTTATTATGCAGCGGTAAATATTAATTAAATAATTGTATGTTGATCACCTGGCTGAAAGTCCCCAGTCACAGCCTAACAAAATCTTTCCTGGTGGAATTTCTTATGACTCTCTATGAACCTGTTCAGGAAAAACGACACACCTCAGTGGCTGATTTCCATCCAGGGCCAGGTACTGATAGCACATAAGCAGGGTGGTATTTGATTAATATTCTAAGTCTGGAAATGACTATATTTCATCAGACTTGAATATGATAAGAGGTTTGTTTCTGACTCACATTAAACTTCAAATTGAATGTACTCTTGTGTTTAGTTTGGGCACTTTTAAAATCTCAGGTGAATATGGTGCGACAAACCAGTTCTGTCAAACCAGAATAAGAATTATAACTCGTGCTTCTGTCTGAAACTATAGTTTGCATACAATCCACGTTAAACCAGAACAGCACTTCAGGAGGCCCTTAACTCTTTTATTATGTACTAGAGAAACTTATATGGGAATAAATGTACGACTTCCAGCAAATTCCTACAACATTTATTTTTCTATTGAGTGACAATAGAGTGGAAAAGCCTTCACAGCTTTAGCCAAGCTTTCAATTAAGCTGATAATAAATCAAAAATTGGTATTTAGTGATTGTCTGAGTAGGCAAAATGCATCAGAAATTTCTTTCTAGCCTCATCTGTTCAGCGCTTCTTGGTTACTAATCTCAAAAGAGACGGCAGAACTAAATTATTTACTTGGTTCTTCAGCTGAGAATATAAATGCATGGCATGAGCAGTGTAGAGCATCTCACATTTCCTCTGCTTTGCTGCAGATATAAAAGATCTTCTGATGTGTCACAAGCTATAAAATTATCTTTTTTATTCTGCAGAACCTTGCTTGCACAGGGCACAAGGAGCAGACCATGTGTTAAGAGCATATATGTACTGCAGAGCTTAGCCTTCACATAAGATCTGAAAGCACTGCAAACAGCCCAGAGGCATGGAAACAAGTGAAACAAAACGTGGTGAAATGCTCCTCTCCCTTCTGCTGCTTTTCTAGCTCACCTGCAACGCCAGGTCCAAAAGCTAAAGGTCAGAATGCCAAGTATAAATATTGTATCACTTTTTTTTTTTGTTATAGCTGATCTCTTTTCTATCTGAAAAGCGGTAAGGAAAATAAAAATGCCAATGTGCAAACATGCTATTTCCTCTCCACAAAAGAAGTGAGGAGTTTCATAATGATCAAATAGAGAAAGATTTTCAATAGGGAAGCTGAAGAACTAGAAATCCCAACTGTGACCAGCTCTGGTAGCAAATTTTGGCTAGCATTCCATTGTACTGGAATACTGTGTGCTGAGTGCAGGAGGGCATAAGATGAGGCAGAAAGGTTCCAAAAACCTAATGTACAACTGAATTTCTTCATCTATCACAGATTGAACAAAAATGTCATCATTTTTCCTTGAACTAGAGGTTTAAAATTTTGCTGGTTTTGTCCATCTCTTCTGTAGGATTTGATCAATTATACCCTGATTTTATTAGGCTGATGGTTTTAACTTTACACTGTATCATAAACACCTGAAAAGAGGGAGCTGGAAATTTATGAGAGAAGCCCTAAGAGCCCCTTACCTACAGTGACAAAATTGCCACCACCATAATTTCTATTAAGTGCTACAAAATTACAGTGTAACAGCTCTGAAATTACATGTGACATCTGCATGAATACCAAATCACTTCATTGCATTCAGCCATATCACAAAAAGCACTTACTGAATTTGTACTGATTACGACTCTTACAAATTAACTTACCCAAGCAAACGTGCTTCCCAGTATACATATATTATTTAAAGATCTCAGTTTAATGAAAGGAAGGCAACAGAAGAAATATTGCTATCACTTAACTTGGAGTACCATATTGAGAGAAGTACCCCGATATTTTAAAACTCTTTTAAAGTGCTTGATTTTTAGAAAAGACTCCTTTTTCCTCTTTCTTTTTAAATTTTTGATTAAGCATGCCATGCCATTCTTTCACCCAGTCTCTCTAGAAAAAAGCCCTAAAAAGGGAAAAAGTAAGAAAGAATATGATAAATGTTCATTACACAGAATTTTCTTTTTTCAAATTGCATTTCCCATAGTGCAAGCCAGATTTTATAGAGGTATAAATCACAAAGAAATAAGAAGCCGGTAATGAGATAGAAGAATATTTGAAATATGGATGCAAATCCCTACTACCTGCTGAGCAAAAATATTCTGCAGAGACTGTCCTGAAAACTGAACTGCCATTAGCATCTTGTAAGCACTAAATTTGCAGCAGAAGAATATTGGAATGATATGTCTGTGAAATGCCAAAGGCCTCTGATTTATCTCTAAGCAGAATGTTTCAGCTATATCTACATAAATATTTTAACAGGAATTTAATTTTACTTTTAGTCACACAATAAATCTCTTTATTGTATACATCTTCTTGTCCTAAATAAGTTACCTATTGTGTTATGAGCGTGAAGATGGTTGTGTTCATTCATCTTTCTGGCTTGATGAATAGTCTGAAAACCCAATGTATTGATGCACCTATTTACACAAAAATCTTGCCACAGGCTGTTTAGTTTTGTCTAGAGCATGTGTTAATTTAGATATAACTTATCCAAGGATCATCAAGTGACTTGTATTTGACTCCAACTCTGAAACTCTCAAGGATGCCCCAAAACAAAACAAAAGTAAAAAACAAAAGAAGCACAGGTATATTGGCAGCTGTGTATTCACCAGCAGTGGAAAAATATCAGACCTTTACTGCTTATTTTCTTTTCAGTGCATTTTATAAAGAGCAGTAGGAACTCAGACAGTTACTGTCTGGCTGACTCTTAGTCACTGTGCATTTCAGATACCATTTCTGCTGTAGTTTGATTGTGTAGTGTTAGATATGGTGAAAGCGTTCAGCTGGTAATTTATAATGTCTTCAGAGAATGCTAAACTGGGCATGGATTACTTTTTCTGCTATTCTGAATGCTGGAAATAAGCTCCTAATAGCTGGAAGTTTTTGTGAGCTGGCAGTGTGGTGCAGAGTTGCCTGCCCTTCCCAAGCATGTTTGGCACAGGTTACAGAACCAGGAATGCTGACAGTGCCAATGAGCAGCCACATCTGTACACAGCCTTTTTGCCATTCTCTTTGCAAGCTCTTTCCAAGCTCTTTACTTGCTTTCTTGATGAAAGAAAACTGTGATGGAACTATTGTAAGTCTCCCTTCAGGCATGTGAATTCAGACTGCACAAGTCATACTGGCCGGCCTGAAAACCGATTATCACTTCTGATTTATTAAATCTCAGCACAGAACTTTTGCTCCAGCACTCAGAGGGGAAAAAGCACAAGTGTAAATAACAACTGGCAGTTGGAATTAGGCTGTTAAGTAAGAGATTTTCAAAGGCTTAAGCTGAAGCTAATATCAAGCAGCTCTAATGAAGGCTTTCACAATAAGCTGGGTACATATCACTCATTTTTGCTTTTGAAGATCTATTAAAACTGTCCCGTTCTGTAAATTTTTTTAATTGGACACAAGCATAAGTATAGGTGCTTACAAATCTATTGGCTTAATTTTGAAAATCTGACTGAATTGTTAGCTAAGGAAGTTTTAGGCTGCAAGCCAAATTGGCATAAATAGGTAGAGACACAATATTATATCTTCCCTCAAGGCAGTGGCCTGCTCTACAGAGAATTAAGATAACAGCGGACATTAAGGTTGTCTAATCAGTATCATTGAGCAGACCTAAGCTGATTATAAAAGTTTTAGAAAAGAGTAACTGGACATTATGCAAATGCACTCAGACATCTTTAAACCCAGATGACTGCACTAGTCAGGGTACAAATGTTTGCTACATAAACAGAGAGGTGGAAATGGAAAAGGAGGTGCAAAGATGGCCTGGTGAAGGATAGGCTCCAATATAATACAGGGCAATGCAATGCAATCCTCTTTTCTGCTTTGAAAGCTAATTTGTAGTTGTCTTGGTGATTACTCAGTCACTGACTTCTCTATTATGCCTGTTAAGCCTGGGATTTCTTCTGTCTAAAGTGGTTAATAAGTCTTCCTCTTATGTCTTCTATTTCCTCCATTGTCAAATAAGGTGACCAGAAAAGACTTTAAAGGAAGTTATTAACAGCGGTGTTCTCCTTGGGTAGGTTTTAAAGGAGGGTTATGCAAAATCTGGCATTATGTTTTTCCTTAAAGCTACTATGACTGCCACAAAAGTTTTTATTTTCATTCTAAAGTGCACAGTGGAGAAAGGAGAAAGGCAGCAAATACGCTGTTGTACTTCACACATTTAGCAATAAGTTAATAGATCTACTTAGGAACAAAGACACTCTCAGCCAATCTTTGTGTTTAATTAATAGAATCATTGAATACCTGGTTGAACAAGATCCTTGGAGGTTATCTGGTCCAATCTCCAGGTGGAAAGAAGACTGTTAACCAAGACCAAATGAGAAGAACCCTGGCTTTTACTGATTCCATCCATCTGCTACAGTGCTACACACTTATGATGTATGAAAGTTGTCTGTCTTCCCCAAAGTCTTTTGACACTATTCATTTTTAGACACAGGCCACCAGCTCACCAAATGTTTATTCAGTTTAGACAGAAAATATGTAGAACTTTTTTTTCTTTTTTTACCCTGTTTCCTATATTTTCCCTGAATTTATGGCCCAGCCTGTAAGCTACGGAGCCTCCTCACCATTGAGTCAACAATTCCTCTTTTGAGGGATTGTGCAAATTCCATATATTTCTACAATTGTATCCCATTGGGAAAGTTTAGACCTTATGCTCACTGTTCATTTTTATGGTATAGGGAACTGCAATAGATTCTGTCATAAATCCTGTGGGAGTACTGGCTGATTCCAGGCCAGGCAAGGGACTTGTTCTCTCTCTTCTACTTCAGTCACTTGTTTGTGACTGCTCATTTTTGCTCTTTAAAATCCTCTCCCAGTCATCTAACTGGTAATGACTCTTTTGCTTTACTGAGGTACAGCAAAAAATTATGAGAAAATTAATCTGTAAAGATATAATTAAATGGCAGCAGATTGCCAACAGTCAAGAGTCAGGTAGCTGAAATGCCCACAAGGGAGTGCAATGCCTCCTAGAAAGTGATGCAGTATTTATGTTACGTGGAATTTCTTTTGCCCTTAAATTCTACCATTTTGATGAGCAGGTGACTTGAGGGATCTACTTGAAATAACTTACACAGTTAACTCACAGATCAGTTTGCTTTGATCAGAGGGTTACAGCTGGACTCTTTTTCTTTATAGAGGAAGTTCTTCACATATCATCTTCCTGCAAAGATTGAATAGTGACAAAATGTGTTTATCTTCAGAAATTAAGAATTTCCAAAATCAGAAAACAGACTCAAATGCAAATTATGAACTGCCTATGGCAGATTAGTGAGATTAGTGGTCTGTCAACAACACTTTAGACCAACAGAAACTTTATTCCTCTGAATCTACACAGACCCCAATACTTTTTCTCTCCTTTCCTGTCTTTCATTTGAGTATAATATTCTGAACTTGAATATTTCCTGGAAAGAGTGGCAACATTATTTTATTGTCCTAAAATATTTCTCAAAATTCTGGAATCCTTTCTGAATCAGATGGGGATCACAATTGTGTATAAACACACAGCATGAAAATGGGAAAACAACCTGTCTTGCCCTAGACACTGGACATGTCACATAAACACCAGCAACTTCGTAGGGAAGACAGACTGAGTGAAAATTATGCCCTGTCCTATCAATAGAAAGGGCAGCACAAATAGTGCATCTGTTTAAAGGATTAACAAAACTGATGAACTTCAGACGTACTAGGAGAGATAAAAAAGTAAGATATTCTGTGACACAGAGAAATTCTTGGGCAATACCTGTTTTTTCACTCCCCAGACACAGTAATATGAAAAGTGTTTGCCTAAGAATTGTGATGGAGTTGTCATGGTAGAGTGCAAGGTTTTCCTTGGGAAAATGACTGAGTCTCTTCCTTAACCTGCTTTAAATTATGCTAGTTGTCACTCTAGATTCCAGTTTTGGAAAGAGAAGGGCAGACTTCTGAAATTCCTGTTGCAAATGACAAGCCTGGCATCCTGTTTAGAGATCTTGTACAATGCAATTCCCCCAAGATGGCTGGGAGATCCTTGGAGTAATTCAAGCGCAAAGGTATAATGTTTATTTCTAAGGCTAAATAATGAGGTTTATACATGCCTTGTGCACTTATCAAACAGAAGCAAGCTAATAGTGGGCAAAGCCAAAGGGACAGGGAAAGAATTCCCTGGGATATATTTCATATGCTAAAGCTGTTATTGAAATACAGGTGCACATCCAGCTCAGAATCTCTGCTCAACAGAACAATTGTACAAATTGCCTCTGACTAACGACAGTAAAAGGCCTGAATCTCTGTATTCCCTGGAAAATTTAAAATCTGAATTTAATATAGTGCAGCCTCATTTCTGAACTAATGCAGTTGTATAAAACATACTTTGTTTAAAAGAACACTTTGCTGGAGAGAGAGAAGTACAAAAATTGTGTCTGAGAATGCTACCGACCACAGAGCTTTTTCTTTGCTTAAAAGAAAAGTAATATATGTAAGAATATTGAAATCTGCCTATTTATCACAGCAACAATGGCCATTGTTAATTGTTATGTTATCCATTTTGGCCATATAGTCTGATATGCAATCTTGTGTGGTTTCTTGGGAACAACAAGGCTTAGTCTTCTGGCATTTATAAAAAAATATTCACATAAAGCCAAATAATCTTAAGTAGCTCATGTTAATTCAGATACAGCCCCCCACCCTCCCCCACCTTTGTTACTGTGGTGGTTTCTATGTCAAGAAATTTTTGGCTTTCTCATGATCACATTCAACCTTTTAAGGGCTATAATTCACACAGACTCTTTAGCCCTTCAAGTACAGCACAGCAAATTTGGCAGTGCATAGGAATTACCTTTTATCAGTCAAGATGGGCAATAATCACCTCACTTCTGCCTATATTTTCTACTTAAAAGAATCTGCATGCTTCTTCTTCTGCAGGTTCTACAATAGAATGCTGGCCTCAGAGCCCACACCAACATAACAGCCAATATCACCTCTGAAGGAAACATTATACTCAATAATTACACTGAGCTTGAGCCCAGATGGTCTGATCAGGATTTGTACTGCAGATATGCAAAAGAAGATCTCACATCTGCCTCAGAAATTTTTGAGTCTGAGATTGCAAGGGATTTAGAAAAGAAAGGAGAAAACCAAAATGGAACTCCTCTACATGTAAAAATATATTCTTATAAATGCCTGCTCCTTAGAAAATTCCTTAATTGGTTGAATTCATGTAAACATCACAGAAAAAGTATTCAAACCTTCATTCAGTAATACTGCACTGATCTAGTAAAGGCAAATTTTAAAATATTCAGTGTTCACTGTGATTTAGAAAAGCTCTAAAGAAATACAGAGGTTCTATAAAGGCTATTGTAGAGGTCTCAATGACTTCTGGTATTGGTGTGAACTGAATACCTGCTGAAGACAACCTGCAGCACCGAAAGTACCATCCTTCAATAAAGCAAGGAACAAAAGCTGCAGCAAGGAAAATCTTAAAAATATGATGGGGCTACAACATATGTTCTTTCCACTGGGATTCACATGATATAACTACCAGTATTTCACAATGGAAATGCATTAGTTATCATAAACCACTTTGAAGTAGTTCACAGAAACCACCCAAATCCTCAAGTAATTCACAATTTAATCTGTACTTCACAGTCAGTGATATGTAAGACTATGTTATTTCCCACATCCTCTGCTCCATTAGAATTCTTCACAGAACCCGCTTTAAATGCATTGTCAAAATGTCCAAATATTTTTAAGCAGGCTACAACTGTCTATATCCTTCAAATATATAATGGCTTTCTTTCTGAGGTCAGTCTGTAAAAGCCAGAGGATTTTGCATCAACAAAGAAGTCTCAGCAGCAATGCAATCATGTGGATTATATGAAACTGGACCATCTGAAGGACTAACCAAAGCCCTGTAAAACTAATGGATGTTGCTGAACTTTGGCATTCCCATAAGAGAAATGTACAGTGAACTAATTATAATTTCTACCCTGTGTACTGTCATTCATTTCACAGCTTTCCTGAGTAACATTCTCTCAGCAGTCATGCAGCAAACTGTCCCCAAAGGTCACTTGTAAAGACATTATATAGAATCTGATTCTGGGAATTGTTTCTGGGCTCTAATTGGAAGCTATATCATTTTGACTTGTCAGGGCTTGGTTGTGTTTGTATCTGTTGGTGGTACCATTCATATCTATAAAACCTCTTGTGATTCTAAGGACCTTGCAATGCTGAAGGAGCTTGCTGAGTCAGGATCTCTGACATTACGTGGTCATTCACTGTTTGCTAACTTACGAGAAAAGAATTTCATCAATAAATCCCATGGAGGAGAATTTATTCTGCCATTTGTTCAGCAATACCAAAGCTCTTTAGAAACTAGCTATAATTACTGCCCCGTGGTGAAGACAAACATAATCATCCTTGTTTTAAAAAGTGAGGAAAATAGGATCAAAAGTCTGTCCCAATGTCATACGGATTTAATGAAAGCAGCTTCCAGAAACCCACAGTTCACTAAGGCTGCAAACAGTGCCAGGCCTTGGCAGAATGGAGCAGCAGCTCCATCTGAGAGGGATTGCCCAATACTTCTGCTTCTGAACCTCAGTAGAATATAACCTTCTATCCAATGAAAAAGTATTTGATGAAAGTTTATGCAGAGCACTAAGGAGTTGGTCTCCCTGGACAATAGACGTGAGTACTATGTTATACAGCTGTCTCAATAACACAGGGTCCAGGTCCACCCGTGGATGAGAAACTGCAATGCATAATGCTGCTGGACACTGGCACCTAATCTTGTGCCCTCTCTGCCACGATATTTCCCCTTGGGCTTTGGGAACAAAATTATTTTATTTTCAAAATATGATAGCAAAAAAATTTTTAATATTTGGTCCCCAAGGTACTTGCATAAGAAAAGAGGTTTTTTTTGTTTGTTTGGTTTGTTGTTTTGCTTTGGGGTTTTTGTTTTGGGGGGGTGGGGAAGTTTTTGTGTGTGCACCTACCAAGAAAGATATTTTTGAAAAACGATTGTGAGAAAGTCGGTCCTTCTAAAACTTTTAAAATCACTCTAAAAGTCTAAATTCATGAAAGTAATCTTGTCTATCCTTTTAGTAAAGCAGAATGAGGAAAAAAAGAATAAAAGGCAAAAAATTGGCTAACTGCAATACGGCAAACTCAGGGCATGCATCAGAGAGATGAGCATGCAGATGGTCCATGAGTGATTTGAAAAAGGTTTCAAATGCTTGTACCTCAGGATATGTCATTATCTGCTAGCTATCACATGGAACTGAAGTTTGTATTAAATCACCCAGCTTCATGCCTAGCAGATAGTAAATCTTTATATAACATTCAGTGGAGCTATTATATCACAGTTTCACAGCATTCCTCCTAGCTGTTAAGCATTCTTTTTCTCTGTGTCAGATTTTTAACAGCAGTTTTCTCCCTATTTCATCAGAAGAAGGTGTTCAGCCCTTTTTTGTGGTGGAGTACTTTAAAAAAAATCTATTAATTTCTCAGCATGACTCACCGGACTGTTCTCATATACCAAATTCCCCCCCCTCCCATCATGATCTGGCTACCCACTCACTCAAACAAGATTTAATTTCTTCCAGTGGATATTAACTCTAAATCCCAAGCGCATGCTTATCCACCCTGCCTGTTATTTCAGGACGGCTCCTTGCTTGTGATGCTGCTCTAATTAGTCAGCTGGCCGGCAAACCCCTGGTTCCGAGAGAAAATGCCAGCACAGTGCACTAAGCCCCTGTTCCAGCACTAAGCCCCACTTCAAATGGCAGTGTCTCCAAAGGGAAGGCATGGGTGATGGAGTAGAGCAGTGTGTCTTAGCCTGACTTTTCCCCGCAGTTGATTTAGTTTGTCTGAGTTTTCGTTTACTGGGAATCTTTAACGGGCTCTGCTGTCGATAAGGCAAGAATTGTTTTCTGTTTAGAACGCAGCGGGTGGGTGGGAGAGGCGGGCGCGCGGAGCAGCTCAGGATGCGGCTGGAGCCGGGAGTTGCCAGGCAACTGCTGCCTGCAGGGACCGCGGCATCGCCCGCACCGCACCGCACCCTGCGGACCGGGCTGCGGACAGCCCGCCCCTCCGCGCCCCTCCGCGCCCCTCCGCTGCCAGGGTTATACTCCTTTTCCACTGCCTGGGAGATGTCCGGGAATGTACTCGTGCCAAAGCTGCTGTGCAGCAAGGGTGGTCCTACGGCGAATGATTTTGATATTTAGCTCTGTTTTTGCACCTAGGGAACACTCCTGTTGCTGCTTTCTTCAGAAAGGTGTTTGCTAAAGAGCATTTATAGCTAAAGTCATGTACACTCCCAGGCATTATGAGGTTTTCAGTAAGACTTCCCCTCTTATGCCCAATATTGACCTAACATTAGGTCAATACTGAAATTATTTCATTGTTTCCTTGAAGAAATTTCCTTGTTTCTTGTCAGAAGAACTGTGTGTTTATGTATCAGCATATTTCCAATATAGGAGTCTGCCTTAGGTAAAATTGTAGATGTCACCCAAGGCAGTGGTCTCTGGAATCTCCTTCACACACTCAGGCCCCTGAATGTGGTCCAAGTCCAGTTCCACAATTGCTCATCTTCTGTGTTCTGACTTTTCTGTGTGTGGAAGGGTAGAGATGGCAAGGAAAGAGCAGATGGAAATCTGCAACTAAGAATGAGACTGCAGAGGGATTTTCTATTTCAGTGTGTTTGTTTGGGAAACCTTAAGTATACAGCACCTGGAAACACTAGTGGCAGAGTGTTAATTTTGATGATAGACTCATCAAGTAAACTGAGAGAAAACCTCTGAAGATATTTTTTTAACCAAAAGACAAGACTGAGACTCAGGGACAATTACCACCACTCTGGCATATTGATGCTGAATTCCTCAATTGCTTGAGGACCATATTCATGATGGGCTTTCACTTTTCCCCCTGCATTGGATCTGTTCTGCTTTGCATGATTTGCCAGCTGGAAATTAACACAGGGGGGAACAAGACTGCCCTGGTCCCAGGTTATGTCTGAGCACATGGGCTACATCTCCAAGACCAGTGGGCCAGTCTGTCAGACTGTGCTTCCAAGAGTTGAGTGCCATGCTGTCTTCCACATTCCTTTGGCAGCAGTGGGAGGGGGCATGTCCCTACAGCAAGTGTCCAGGTCCTAGCCCACACGGGGGCTGTGCTGTTACCACCAGCTGACTGGTGCCTCCCACACCTACACTGCCAGATGTGTGCAGTGGGACTTGTATGCAGGAATGCAGCTTCCTCTCCTTGTGTGCGGGGTTCTGCTGCTGTCAGGGCTCTGCTGCTAGGCAAGAGAATCTTCTTGTTCACCTGCAGCTTTGTATAAAGCTCCCTTTCACTCGTCAATCTGAATTAATAACACCACTTAAATATGAAAAGGTTTACCAATTACCTCCTGAGTTTTCAGCATTCATTTCGGTGCTAACATTTACCAAAGAAAATAAATTACAATTATAGGACTGTATATTTAAAATCTCATTTGTCATGTCTTTTCCTTCTCTCAGATCATTGTTCACTAAGTTCCTTATAGATTTAGACCACTGGGTATGCTTTGTTCAGCTGTACAATTTATATCATGTAGAGACAGGGCTTTCCTTCAGGTATTCAACAAAGCAATTAACAACCCTCTGAGTACAAACAACAGTCTTATGTGATGGATGATCACATGTGTATCTCCTCTAGTTCTGGTGCCATTCTGAATTAATTTTAATTTACACTTTCCTGGAAGGGATTTGTTTTGTATCCCTGACTTCCATGCACAGAGCTCTGTACTATCACCAGTTGTACCAGGAAGCAGAGCATCAGGGAGGTCTAATGGAATAAGAAGCTGCCCTGAACACAATCATTCTCTTTCAGGTCACCAAGGACATCCTCTGTATAATGCTTCCTCCCCTGCACAGCAGCCCTTTCCATGAAAACTCAGGGACTGGAAGTAGATGCTGCAGGAGACTAAGTACAGTATGGCTTATCTGGGAAAAAGGGTTCTCTATCTCACTTCATTGAAAGAAAAGGCAATTTCTTACTCCTCCATGCAGTTACCTGGGACCTGGCAAAGCCCATAGGATAGATTATTTGTCCTCTACATCTTGATGACAGACAGGTCTATGGAGAACATCAAGTCTGACAAATAAGTCTCACTTATCAATCTCATAATCTGTCAGAAAATGAATCAGTTTCCAAATAGGTGGAAATCTGTGGGTTGCATGAAAAGCATTAGACTATCAGATATTGCCTCTTTTAAATGCAAATGCTTTTCTCACTCTGGTTCCAGTCAGTATTAAGGCATTCTTTGAAAGAGAAGGAATAATCTTCTTGGCAGATGCTAGTGGTATACTTGCAGTGCAGGTTTCCATGATGTAGCTCATGGTAGGTGAAGAATCCTCTGCTCACAGGGAAAAATGCTACTTTTCTGCATGACATCAATTTTCAGATTATGTCCATCATTTTCCAGATCAATTAAAAATCCAGAGCAGGGGGGGAAATTGAATAAAATTAAAAAGCTGTAGATATAAAGTCTTTGTTTAAAAAATGATTAAGGAATTTGAATAAGAACTTTCTGAGAGTGATTTTTTTCTGTGTGGTCAAAGTGTAGATTTTTACTCAACAGGTCCTGATACACAGATTTCTGGAGATTATTTTGCCCTTACCTGTTTTCCCATTCAAGGTACTCTAAGATGACACTTATTGACATGGTTTATTGGTGGACTTTGCAGTTCTGGGTTTATGGTTGAACTTGACCTGAAAGATCTTTTCCCACCTAAATCATTCTATGATTCTATGATTAGAGAACTTTCAAAGCAACACAAAGATGTTGAAATCTCTCTCTTTCTCCTCTGAAATATCACAGCCAGGGACGTTGAATGAAAAGGTTTTCTGTGGTGTGGCTGACCTGGGGTCGTGCCAGCTGGCGGAGTTCTGAGACAGTAACAAGAAAATAGGTCCCTTCCACATACTGTTTCTTTCACTTCTTAGCCCCCTAGCAGACTGGTTTGTACTAATGTAAACCTCACAGTCATAATCTTAATAATGGATGCAAACCTCTAAAAAGTAAAGGGATAAGCAGTGTGCAATTCAGACCAGTTTTGAGAAGAAAAAAAAGAAAATATGCAAATCTGTCAGGGAAAGCCCATTTCCATGAGATTTTTCTAAACTAATCCTTTGGCTCTCTAACATTCTGTCTTCTTCTGTGGCACATATTTCACCCTAGCTTTATCATGCTATGTAAAACAAAAGGTAAAAGAGGTTACATTTTAGATTGACTGTTTAATCTATCAGCATTTCCTTACAACTGTCCTGAACACAGAAAAAATTCCCTATGCACCATCTATACTTTCTTTACAACAGCCCCTAGGAATCTATTTAATGCATTATTCACTATTCACCTGCAGACCATTTCACTCCGGTTTGCTTTCTTATATACAGATTTCAAGGATGCACCAACACACTGACAAACTTTTTGTGCAATGGACAATTTCAGCCATATGTTTAAATGAGTATTTTAGAAAAGTAGGAGAAATTAGATAGCAGATTCTGTCCAGAGAAAGGTCTGAGTTTTCCTTCTTAATGGTCCCTAGTTCACTATTTGGATGGAACAGTTCTCAGGCTTGACCACAGGTCCATGTCCCCTGAGAGGAATTTAATCTGAACCAGTGACTCCTAAAGAGTGTTACAAAACATATATCAGCCCCACTGACTGTAATAACCAGTGCACTGTGTGCTGCTGCTTTGAAAAAAACCCAAACAAACAACTTTTCTTGCTATATGCTAGAATAAAGAATGTGAAATACCTGCTTCTCCCAAGCTCTCCAGCACTGCTAATGATTTTACTATAAATTAGACTTAAAAACCAGCAGAGCTTTACTGACATTTTCAACTATCTGCGTGGGACTGCATTCTTACTGCCCTTAGAATTATTAATGGCAAAATATTGTGGCTACCTGCATATCCTGAAAAAAATATTAATTTGCTTCATTTTCAATGCATGTCTGCAAATGGATTCTAAAGTCCTGAAAGAGGTATTACTCTTTTGTTATATGGAACTACTATAGTCTCTTTTTATTATGCAATTATGGAAAAAAAGTTTAAATCACCAATACCTGTAATAAAAATGAAAGCTTTGGGCTTTGTGGTTTTTTTAAAATTTATTTCCTGCTTTGATTTTTTTTTTTTCTGTATAAAAAGAGCAATAGAAGATCAAATGTGAATTCAATTTACTTAATTTTTCTCTATGACCTCGGAAGGTCAGAGAACCAATTCAAATAACTAAATCGCTAATGGCTGTCATTGAAGTATGCTCACAGGAGCATGTGCCTATTTCATGAACCACAAACAGGACTTCTCTACCTCTTAGAGGAGCTGCAGAATGAGGCAGCAGCTTCTGTCAAACGGGGAGCTGCAGAGTGCCAGAGGGTGAAGGCTGAGATTAGAGTATTTTAGGGTGAGTCACAGGACTGTATTTCATTTCATTAGCTCAGCACTGACATGACAAGACTGAGGACAGTTGCTCAATGGGTTCATTGATACCGGAACATATGGAAGACTCTGTCTGTCACAATCTTATTAGTGGGAGGATTTTGCTGTCCTTTGGACAGCTTTGGATGGACTTTAGAAAGCAAAGAGGATACAGCTGTTAAGCCTCACCTTTCACCTTGGCTAGGGAAGTTTCTGAGAGCGCAGATGGTGCTCAGTTTCAAGCAATGAATCACTGTCACAAAGTCTGGGTTACCTAAGGCCGTGTGATGGGCTGGTCCTGGCTGAGTGCCATGTGGCCACCAAGCTGTTCTATCACTCTCCTTCCTCAGCAGGACAGAGAGGGAGAAAATAAGATGGAAAAAACCCTTCATGTGTCAAGATAAAGGCAATTTAACATCAGTGCACTGAAAAGTGTTTGATTAAGCTAAATTAACCCAAAGGGATAGGAACCAGCCACATGATTTTGGTCTGGGCTTTCAAAATAAAATTATAAAATAAATTTACTATTATTACATTGCCACTATACATGGAAAATGTTTTTGTCTTCCAATTCACTGAAAAGAATAGTTAACTCAACCATCTTTTCATGTTCAGATAGATATTTTTATTAATCACTGCTGTTTCAAAGCAATAAACTCACAATAAATCAAGCTTCTGAATTTCTTGATGATGATGTGGTGATGTTAATTTTTTCTGAAAAGCTTAATTTACTTCTATTAACTGTCTTTCCTTTTCAACCTATACACTTAATAATAGCAGTTTTTGTAATGTTCATACATGTTACATGCACACACAGCCTTTTGTTTCCAAAGTTTGCCCTGAAGCTACCAAAAACCTTGGCCTCACAGCACATCTGAAACTGTATAACAAAGGCCTGAAACAAAGTGCAGGAAATCAAAGAGCTGGATTTTCAAAGCTCCTTTTGATAATCTAAGTGGAGACAATTCACCTAATTACTTTTCTCTATGTTTTAAACTCTATTAATTGTTTTCCACCACATCTGCTCTCTAGTGTGACATAGATTACTCTTAACAGGACGCAGTAGCAGAAGATAAAAGGAAGAAAAAACCCAAATGAACATGCTATGATCTTTACAAGTAGCTACATTTGCAAGCAAAACCACAGTGTATGAAGTCACATGACCAGAAGATTTCTTTTATACTCTCTATTTCCAGTTATATAATATACATTTTAATGCATTAAATTAACTGTGTGCAGAGGGCCAGCACTTGACCAATGTTCCACTTAGATGTCATTTAAGCTCTGGCCACCTCTGTTCTCTCCTAAAGCCTTTTGTGCAAGAGTTAATCCAGCTCAAGAGGAAATATTTAACCTCATTACCAGGAGGAAAATAATGACAAAGTAAGATTTTGAATAAGAATGGACCAAAATCTGACTAAGTAGTTTCAAAGTGATTTTAATACTTTTTGTGCAGGAAAATAAATCTTTAATTTGCCATGGAAATAAGTTTCTTCTGCTTCTATAATGTAAAAAATCATAAGAAGTGTTTTTTGTCTAAAGCAATGAGCAAAGACTTTGATATGGCTGTGACATGGTATCAGTAGAGAAATGAAAACAGCGTAGGGACAGATAAGTGCGTGTAATGGTCCCTTTAAATATTTTTGATATGTTTTCATTCTTTTTCGCCTGGTGATAATTCAAGAGATCAATCAGATAATTACGTAAATGTACAAGATGTGCTACCCGTCCAAGGAAAAGGTTAGTGCCATCATAGGCCGTGTAAATCTTCTTTTATGAAAAGGAACACAAATGAAATGATCACCTAAGTCGAGGTTTTACAAAATATTGACTAGGATTATGTTTCCTGTGGGAGTAATTTGACTTTAATCCCTCATTTGAGATTCTATTCCTATGTACATTAGATGATCAATCAAGAGATGTCATTGAGCAGCAGGTGGGAATAGGTCAAAACTGCAATATGCTTACCTTAAAATTATTGAATATTTGTTTTATAGACTTGCAAATAATGGCATAGATCCTTATGTTTTGATGGTGCTCCTCATAGCTCCAGCTGTGTGGGAAATGGAGAATGTGTTGCTCCCAAGGAATGGAAAATTGATTCCAGACAATACTTGTTGCCAGTATGTGATATAATTGCTACTACTTAATTTCTTTAAAAATAGATCAGAATTTTAATTTATTAAACCTATTTTTAAGAGATCAGAACATTTTTTATTTATTGAAAATCCAAGACATTTTTAGTTTTTCTTTTTTTAGTAAGTGATATGAATCCCTCCCATTTGGGTCCCAAATCTACTCATAGAGTTGACTTTCATTGCAGTTGCATGTCTATGTTGCTGAATGCAAAATATTACCTGACATTTTATTTGCTGGCAAGTGTAAATAAATATATAAATAAAAGATAAATCCCTCACTGTTCTGGAGTTATGCAATTTAATGTGAAATGAAAGCATTAATCTTTACCTTTTCTGTCTGTTTTTAAAGAGAAGAAGGGTTTCAAGAAACCCAAAAGAAAACGAAAGTCAATGCAGAATAGGGAAGGTGAAGTAGAGGGGTAAATAAGTTCAAACAAAACCAACTTCATCAGCAGTTTCTGAGACCTGAGTTTGGCTTTGTAATCCTGGTGGTTTCAGAATCCCTGCAAAGGCCTGGTTCCTCTATCAGGGTACTGCAAACACACAACAGTTAATGTTTGGCGGCAGCCCAGTTAATGTTTTGAGTTGAAGGGCATTTTACCTGGGAGTAGCTCTAAAAGCAGGTTCAATATATGGAGTGAGAGTAAAATTTTGGCTTTTGCTGGAATGCAGTCTTTACCAATGTCCTGGGGTGACTTTATGATGCTTGTATCCCAAATTTGTCTCCCAAATTGGCCCTAAACCTGGACAACCTATAAGACGCAAACTTACATATCTTAATTCAGGTAGGCTAGTTTGACTTTTGGATGAAGAAATTTTAAATCCTGAAAATTATTTCAGTGTTGAATTCTCTGCAGTATCCTCCTCAGCAAATATCCAATGAGATTTCTAAGAAAAAGTATATCTCTGCAAAAAGTTTTTGTAAGTGTTGCAAACCAGGTCTCATGGCCTAAACAAAGCCCAATAGATAACCAGCAACTGGAGGGTTTTAGTAGCTAGCTGACAATAAACTTTGCATGTGTGACATCAGTGTTGTATCTCATCTTCCTATTTTGAAAAAAAAGAGAAAAAAGTAGCTAATAATACTTAAAAAGCTGTTTTGAAAATTAATTGAAGTATGTATAGCAGCACTAAAACACCTTAGCATCACATATCACTGTCAAGTGCTATTGTTATTATTGTGGGATGAACAATAGCAGCAGCCAGAGACTGGACCAATCCAGGACTAAAAATATTCAGGGATAAAGACTTCCAGAAGCTTCAAAAGAAGCAGTCATCACAGCTCGTGGCAGTACACCAGGAGAACTTCCCAAAGCATCTGTGCCTTTCTCAGTTAATGGCTTCACATAGGTTACTCGTTAGGCTTTCATTTGAACAAAACCAGAAATAGAGGGGGTTTTGTGAAAATTCCTTTACAAAAATAAAGTTCATTGATTTTCTTCACAAAAGCATACAAAAGAGTTCTCCTTAAATCTACCCACATTTTATTTTCACCTGTAATCATTCTGGGAATTTTCTTCACCCTGCTATCTGACATGGGTTTGTAATTATTGTCTGTCATACAGTAATTTGTACCCAAAGTTTCCCTGCATTACAAATTGCTGGATAGAAGTTTTTATGATTGACCTAAGTTTGACACAGCTGTGTAGGTGCATTGTAATCAATAAAATTCTAAATTATAGGAGAATGTATTTTTTCTGACTCTAATGACAGTGAAGAGGCAAATCATGAGTGTTTATTAGAAATTAGTAGCTTAGAGAAATAGTGCTAATAACTACACCGTGCAAAAAAAATAAATTCACAGACATGCCAGAGCAGTCCTGAAAGCAGTGGCTGTGCCACATTTCATGTGAAGTTAATAACACTTGTCTCAATAACTCACTGAATTATCCATATTTCTTTCTTTTCTGAAATTATTGCTCTTTTTCACGCCATACTCCAAGACAGACAAGATATTTTCTTCCCCTTCATATGATTGAAATTTGAATTATGTTTCACTATTGCAACAGATTTAATTTTGATCCTTACATACCTACGTTTGACAAGGAGACAAGGAGAAATTTGAAATTACTTGGATTGGGTCTGCAGAGTTTTAGTACTGTGGAGACTTGGTTAAGGGTGAAAGGAGTGGATGCTTCAGTGTACTTTGTGCACATGCAAAGGCATACACAGGCTATCAGTCTGCAAATTGTATTTCAGGGATTTGTGCCTGCAGTACTGGAGCACTACCAAATGGCACTTATAACTGTAGGTACCTTCCTAAGTCACATTTGACACTTCATAGGACTTTTTACTTTTGTCAGTTTTTTAGGTGACACTGTATAAGGGCATCACTTCAGGAGTAAAACACATGAACACAGTTTTAGAGCCCAACTTCTGCATAAAACCACATTTTAATGGATGATGGCAAATTGTGGAAATCTGTTAATGTATGGTTATCTAAGGGTAGCAACGACCGGGTTTTGGAAAGCTGGAGGAACCATCAGTGGTACTCTATTCAATTCAACCCTTCTGAGAAGTTCATTTTTCCTCAAATAAATTATGGAAGATATACCATGCCTTCACCATGACTTTGCATTGTCCAATGCAATTGAGCAATAATTCACAAGAGGCATTCCTAATGTAAGAGAAATTCTGAACAATTAATTGTGACATGATTTACTGATACTTTTGAATAGTGAAAAAGAAAGATATGCACATTTTATTTGGCATATAAAGAAATTCTCAAGCTCCTAGAAATATCTTTCTAAGATATCTAATATCCTTCTCATATCTCCTGAACAACCTTGAGTCTCCTTTGAAAACACTCCTAAGAAAGATAATTAGATCCTCCAAACTAGTTAAAGATTTAATTCCATGTACTCTGTGTTGTAACAGTCCAATTTTTCTGTGTCTAAAAATGGAGCAAAAGGAACTTGAAACTTACTACTACCTAGATACATGCAGGAAAACCCTGGCCTTACTGATGTTTTAAATATTGATCTTTTCATCTTAACAAGATGATTTGACTAGTTTGGAAACTGTGAGTACCTGTTAGCAAGGAGGTTTAATTCCAGTTTAATAGGGAGGTAGAATTTCCCCAATATTTAAGGTATTAATCATAATTTTTTTTTCCAGAATTACTGTATAAAACTCAAAGCTAAAAAAAGAAAATAAGAAAAACATCCCAGAGAAAATTTGATTTGGTTTTATGGAAGTGAAACTAAACTATTTTCATGACATGGTCTCCTGGAATGCACAGATAAATTCAGAGTAATGGCCTCATTGTTCTTTATTATGTTGTCCCTCCAGGTTTTGGTTGTCAGCAACAGAGTTTTAGATAAATTTCAATCATTGAGGCAAATTCTGGGCTCTCGACTCAATTTTTTTCTGAGACCTTAATTGAAAATATGTTGTTAAATAAAGTGTCTGAATGCTTCTGCTAAGACATTGAGGTAATAAAAATGCTCTAAAAATAGAAATTTAGTATGCATTATGTCCCATTGGAGCCCCTTTCTGAGCCCTTTGGTTAACAAGTACATTACATCTGCCTTAGTATAAATCCTTATTTTGAAGGAAGTTTTAAGAGCCCTGTGGATAGTCTGTCTCAGCAGGTCTGCATGGACAACCATTCCTTTAGGGCCACACTGACTTCGCTGTCAGCTACACCTGCAATGACTGAGCGATTATTTGTGTTGGAAGGAGGATTTGGAGAACTACAGGTCTGTCAGCCTGACTTCAGTGCCAGGGAAGGACTTGGAGCAGCTTGTCCTGAGTGTGATCACACAGCACGTGCTGGGCAGGGGATCAGGCCCAGCCATCCTGGGTTTGGGAAGAGCAAGTCCTGCTTGACCAACCTGAACTTCTATTACAAGTTGCACTGTTTAGCTGGGAGAAGGAAAGTCTGGGAATGTCATCTACATGTGCTTTGTTAAAGCCCTTCTGGAGAAGCTGGCTGCTCATGGCTTGGACAGGTGAACTGCTCACTGGGTTAAAAAACTGGCTGGATGGCTGGGCCCAGAGAATGGTGGTGACTGGAGTTCAATCCAGTCAGACTGGTGGCCAGCCACAGGTGGTGTTCCCCAGGGCTCATTTGGTTTAGCCTGAAAGGAGGTTGTACTGAGGAGGGGACCTTTCTCCCACGTAACAAGTGACAGGAGAAGAGGAAACGGCCTCAATTTTGCAGTGTGGCAGTCACTGTGGCCTTAAAGGAATGGTTGTCCATGCAGACCTGCTGAGACAGACTATCCTCAGACTCCCAATGCACTGTGGGAAGTTTAGATTGGATATTGGAAAATATTTCTTCACTGAAAGGGTGTTCAGACCTTAGACCAGGCTACTCAGCAAAGTGGTGGAATCACCATACCTGGAAGTGTTGAACAAACACATGGACATGGCCCTTGGGGTTACTGTTTAATGGTGAGCATGGCAGTCCTAGGTTAAGGGCTGCACTTGATGATCTTAGAGGTATTTTCCAACCTAAATGATTCTATGATTCTATGATTAAGTCAGAGATGCAGAGTTAAGGATGAGAAGGCAAACATGGCATCCACTTGAAACACATTAGTAGCAAGGAATCTGTATGCGTGGCTGAAGGCACCCTAGATCACCAAGAGGAATCGTGACATGGTGAGCAATTAAAAAAAGTGAGCGAAGTATCTCAGCAGCCGATGGAAAAATTTCTTTCAGTCCCTGTTGTACAGCCCATTGGGGAAATTCCTATTCCAAGGACACTTTTTAAATGGAAATAACAGCATGGTCTTGACAGAGATTGAAGTCTCAGAGGAGGAAGTTATGGAGCAACTCAGCAACTAGGACAGCAGAATATTCATTTGAGAGGCCTGAAGTAAGTGTGAAGTAGCAGAGTTAATGAAAAGAAATTTATCCTTAAAATGGTAACTGAGTTTGAAATAGGAAAGTCACTTATTTGCTTCCTCCGATTGAAACAGAACCCAGGGAAAATCCTGCAAATTACACCTTGGCAAATTGTAATTTTGCTCAGGGGAATGCCCTGAAAAGACTAATTAAAGGGTAAGGTAAGTAAGTGTAACCTGATATAATCATGCCAATCCTGCTCCTCTAAGGAAAAGTGTGACTCAGTTATCATGCAGAGTTGTTTGAAACAGTTAATAAATTAGAGAGATAGGGGTGAATGTAATAGATCACTGGGCTGCTGGAAAAGATAAACTCTTAAAACAGGCACAAAAATTTTTTAAAATGTCCGTGGGGACAATTATGATAACAAACTACCACAATAATATACGGAATATAGCATGGAACTTCCTGTGATGTCTAATGTCTAAGATGGTCCTCATATTTTTTTTCCTTTGCCTGTTCCCAAGAGCATGGAAGCACAGACAGTGAGTGTATGAGAGGCAGCACTAGGTATACATGATGTGTAGATATATGGCATACACGTATATATATATATGGCTTATCAACAACATCTGCATGACAAACACAGTTATATAAATACACCATACATAAAATGAATATGCAGTTGTGTATATGGCAGGGTGAAAGAGAACTGTGAATACACTAGATTTTCCTAAAGGTGACAAATAATTTTCTTTGGGTTCAAGATTGTGAGACATTCTTTGTGTCAGTAGACAACCCACAGATATTGCAGTGTCCATGTGAAAAAGAAATCTGAATTATCCCTAAGAGCTTTTATTTTGGATGTGACCAATTGCTTAGCCAGTGCTCAAGAGTGATCTGACAAATCTTAGAAAACGTGGCTAAATATTTGTCCCTCACAGTGAAAAATGAGATTTTAAAAAATCATTAACAGCTGCATACTTTCAGAAGCAGAACTTCTGACACCCATTTTCACAAAAGAGACTTTACATCTTTTAATATTTACTAAGATATTTTATGAGCAGTGATAGGTCCAAAACAAAAAAAAAATCAAACCAAACCAACCAACTAAAAAAACACCAAACCCTCCCTGGAAAAAAAAAAGAATTTGTTGTCCTTCAGTTGTAAGGAATCAGATACTTAATCCTTGACAGGTCTTTGTATTCCTCAAAACCATATTTCTAGATGGCTTAAACCAGAAGCTTCTCTTTACATTAACATATCCTTCCAGTCCCAGTAAGAAATATTGCTCTGCCTTTATAAACCCAGTTATTGAGTTTGTGATTGACAGAAGTTAAAGTGAAGGAAATTACTCTGGGAAGGAAGTAATTACTCCTGGGAAGGAAATTGACTGTCTGTGCAGTCAAATATCACGGGATTCCCTTGCCCTCAGTCCTCCCTTTAATTTCTGTATACCAAACAGGACAGGGTAAGGTTTTTCCTAAAAGAAACATGGGGAGTTTTGCTGGAGCTGATAAACCTTGCTCAGTGCTTGCTGTCAGTGACAGGGACAGTATCTAGCAAAGTCCTTGGCTTAGGCCAGCTCTTCTCAACAGCAACCAAGTGTTAGGTACAGCAGGCCATCTGGGCATAGCCTTGAAGGATCTCAGCAGCATGGGACTGGTAGGAATTTCACAAGGATGAAAGAAAAAGACGAAAGAAAGAAAGAAAGAAAGAAAGAAAGAAAGAAAGAAAGAAAGAAAGAAAGAAAGAAAGAAAGAAAGAAAGAGGAACCATCCCCCTTGTATTGCTCCTTGTCCCGTCTCCTTTTTCTTTCCTGTCACAAAGAAGCTGTCTTGTGAGAAGAGAAATCTACTGCTAAATGCAAGGACAGTGTTGCAGTGAGGATGAAGATCAGCTAATGGTAAAATGTGAGATGAAAAAGAAGAAAGAACTGTATGACCTTAAGAAGTGCAGTAGTCCAAATGGGATCAAATATAGTAGTGTGAAAGTGAAAGATCATGTACTGAGGAGGAAAGGAATTTCTGCTATAACCTGGGAGCTCGTCACCCACAAGTGACAGCGTGAAAGAAAGATGTGGGTATATGAATCAATCACAAAATGCCCCTGAGCGACCAGTGGCCATAGGAAAAGATTAATTTCATACTTGAGAGTATCAGAAACAATGTGTCTGGCACAGAACAGTGTACTATGAATTTTGTACAAGACTCTGGTAAGGCTTTTTGTATATAATTGTAGCTACTTTTTTCATGAAAAATGAGGGAAGGAGAAAGAATTTAAACTGAAGGATGGTGGCAGATCTCAAATGGTCCAGCTTTGGTCTCTTCCAATCTATGTTTCTGAATGAAGGGGAAATGAACAGCTTTGCTCTAATAGTATGCACTATATTTTTTCCTGAATCTGTGTATAAAGCATAGAATTTAAAACAGTATTTTCACTAGATTGATTTTATATGTCTCAGGAAAGCCTTATAATGCACAAATGTAGCAGTTGAATTTCAAGCAATACAGACAAGACCAAACTCCAAATGACCTAACTTTCTCACCATGTGTTGGTACTGCTCAGACAGTGACTCATTTCCCTGGGATGGAAACAGGGGCAGTTATTAAACACCCTCTGGTTATGGGTGTGTACTCTTCCTGGGGGACAGGAAGAGTACACACTTCCTGGGACAACTTCTATTTGGAATAAATACCATTTAATTAGCTGCCACATTTCTCTTCCCATTGTGGTCTACTTTTAAATTACAACAATTCAAAGAAATCTAGACAAGAGTTAATCTCAAAATATGTACCCATAAAGACAAATCAATATTACAGCTCTTTTCAAGCTATTTAAACAAATGCCTGTTTTTAACATGATTTCAACAAATCCTGAGAAGGTGATTTCATCTGTCTGACATTTAATACTCCTTTTTTTTTTCTGCTGATCTGTCAGTCCACAACCTTGAAATCATTATTACTCAGACTCTAGTAAACTTTAAGTCATTGTGGCTTCTTTTCTCTACAGGCAGCAGATAGTTGAGGGTTTTTTTTAAGTTTTCAATGTTGAAGTTTATAATTAATGTAATTTATATTGCAAGGCACATAATTTTAATATAGTAAGTAGAAGAAAATTTTAAATATTTTTTGTGTCCTGGAGCTTGGAGGTCTAGATTTTGGAAAACACTTGGTTGTATAACCATCTGACTCTAGTGGCAGAAAATATTAACTTGTATTGACACACACTCAATAGTGAAAGGTGGATTGCTAATGAAATTATTTGGTAGAGAAGAAACTTAGAGCTCTCTACTGTTTAAGAAGGAAATCCAAACTTATGGCTTTGCAAAAAAAGCATCACATTCACGTGATCTGAAAAAAAGTATTGCAGTCATAGTCTTCAGCATGGCTACCACCAAGGTCAGAATAAATTTATATCCTGGCTGGTGCTTTAACCCATGTTAAGCAAATGGGCATTAGGAAAGTTGATATAGTGTTGTCATCCATGTCTCACAGTGTTTGTGGCTAATAGGGTCAAGTGTAGTCTTGGAATGATGGGGTAGTGAACCAAATTATTTTGTCTTTTTTGGTATTGGTATAGGCTTGTAGAGGTAAAGTACACAGCATGAATGTGACTGCAGAAGAAAGAAAATGATTTCTGCACCAGTACAGAGCAATAAGATCCTGTTTGATAGTGAAACTCACCCTGCAGAGCTCTAACATACATTGGCAATTGCAGGCAATACAACCTTGACAGAAAATTGTGTTATTCACTCAGTGCAGATGGTACCCTAGCACGCAAAATTAAAATCAAAGAGAACTTATCTTACTCGAGAGCTTCCATTATTTTTGAGAATTCGGAAGAAGAAAACCTGAAAATTTCTTATAATGTTTATTGTGGATAAAGGATAAGTTCAGAGAACTTGACATAATGGAAGATAATTCAATGGGAATTTTTATTTTCACAGTGAATCAGTGAACTCTGTATTGCCGTGTTCTTCCTAGAAAAAGATTGCTTGTTTATTTTTTCTTTTTAATGAAAGGATTTCAGTTAAAAAATACAAAAATACATTCTGGAATTTGTGTTTAGAAAAGCCCTTGGATGGTAATATACGTACTCTGCTTTCACCTCTGTGTTCTAACATCCAGATGGTCAGGGTGATGGCTTTGAAATAGTTGCTGAATAATGCATTTGTCCGATAATACTCAGTTCAGTGTTTGCACTGACTATTCTCAACTTGTTGTGTTACTCTTATACATAACCATCCATTTCACTTCTTAGCCACGTCTGCCATATTACCCAACATGGGCCTGCTTTCTCAGAGCTTTTTAATTTTCATGTATAAAATGTTTATGAATTTGGATGCTAAAAATGTTTATGTGTAATTTACCATGCATGCTGGAGTATTTAAAATGGCTTATTGTCTCTGTCTGCACCATCTGCAGAGTAACTCACTAGACTTTTCAATTATCCTCGTGGGAAAGGATGTTTTTAAGCCTTTAGTTTGATCTAATCAATGTATTTGCCAATGCCAGATAAATTGCATATTGAAAGTAAAACCCCCTAACTTTGTAAATATATTAGCTTTTAACTACAGCTAGAAGTTAAACATTTGGATCAATGACACACTAATTAATACTGAAATTCTGTGCCCTTCTTTAGGAAGTACAATGTTAATGACATCAGCTCTGGCCCAAAGGGAATCATCCAATTCAGTCAGAATAAGTACAAAAAACTGCTGGCAGACCTTCCCTTGGATTTCAGTTGTGTGAAAGCCTCTTGTTAGCATCTTTGATTCTAAGATAAGCAACTATGCAAAATAGCATTATGTGGCTCTTCATGTTTCCCATTGTTCTCCATCTCAGATCAGTTTACACTTCAAAAGCTGATTTTCTCCTCCATTTCATCAGAGTACAGGATCTTGAGATTTCAGCTGCAAAAATGGAGTGTCCCAATGTAATGAGACTTACTAGATTCTGCAAAAATTCAATATGGAAAGCATTATTTTTCCCTAATCAGCAATACAATACAATACAAAATATTTTGAAAATATTAATATTTTCACCAAGTGAAATTATGATCATTTTAATAACCAAGATATATAAGTTGTGTCTTTTTTTCCTATTTCCAAAAGAAAAGTATTCATGGTAGTTTAGCAGATCTTCTTTTAGAAACAGAAAGTAAGAATTGTAATTAAAAGAAAATTCTCTAGCACAACTGTAATATGTGTAATAACAATAAAAAATAACAGAGATTTTTATTTATTAGAGGACATAGTCACACATCCTGAAGTGGCTATTTTACTGCTATCTCTGTTAGACAGAGATTCCCTCTGCAAACAGTTGCATCAGCTACAGTGATTGCTCCCAGTCCTACTACAGAAAAAAGAAATTAGTATTTCAGGCAGCCAGACAGGTTTGGATAAACACCATATGAAAGTGTTTTGGGGCTAACTTGAGTGACTGTGCCTGAAGGACAGAGCCCATTTATAGAGACTGATGAATAACTTGGGGTGGAGGAAAGTGTACAAAATCTCCAGCTGGCACAGCAAGACTCAGAAAAGGAAGTATGCCTGCAGCTACGTCACACAAACACAGGAAAAGGATGCTGGGATGGAAAGTTTCTCACTTTCACCATCGTGTACATTATATCTCTGCAATGGGGTACGGAAATACAAGCAAACTTCCCTACTGTTGGTAATCATGCCTGAAGTTATGTATTAAAAGTTCTCTCAAATAAAGGAGAATTAGGTTCCCCTTTACCACCCTTCTAACAAAACAGGAGGGTTAATTTGGAGATTATAGTGAATGTTTCCAATCTTGGCTAAACTGTTTAACATGCTGAATTATAAGAAATACATTGTCTTATTTACAATTACAAAGCATATTTAGGTCATGCTCTGCATTAGGGCTAATCTCATAGAGCAGCTAATGTATAATGTGCTTCTCTTCTCTCTTTCCAATGATACCAGAAACAAAACAAAACCAAAAAACCATAAATACAGAAAAAGGATGAGGGATGAAAATGCATCCAAACAATGAAATGCAGTGTTACTAAAGTCACATTAGTAAAGTTGCAAGAAAATAAAAGTGTTTTTCACGTTCCTTGCAGAGTGGGCATACACAGAATATGCTTTATAAACTAGTTCATACAGATGGTACATAAACATGCTAGACTTAAAATAATTTGACATGCATATAATGTCATTGTGACTGTTTCAATTCTGACCGTATCATTTCTATACATAAAATTTTCCTCTTATATAACAGGGAAAAGAAAAATTTCTTTTGCACAGCTGAACATCTGCTGCAGGGTACAAATTTTGACATATTGACAGATTTTAGTCTACAATATTCTATGGAAAAGAAAAAATAATCCTCCTGGGTATTAAATATTTCAAGCAGTAGCTTAAATATGCTGGAAGTATGTTGTACTTGTTTTCAACTCAGAGCTAGCATCCAAGGAGTTTATGTATTTCTGAAGAGGATCAGCAGGATTGATTCTTTTTATTTAAAGTTTACTTTAAGGATGCAAAAGACTGTTTTGTTTTAGAGAGATTATGTGGAAGCAGCAGCAGCAGCAGCATAACTTTAAATGGGACTCTGTCAAGGCTGGCAAACACAGAACTGAGAACAATTGTGCAAGGAACTGTGGTTCCTTGAACTTCTTCAGGGGTACAATTTGCATTCCTAGTTCCTGGGCAGAATAGTTTCCTTTTGCCTGACAGCTCTCCAGTAGGTTAAATGGATTTAGTGACAAGGGACTCTAAAAGTCTGTAATATAAATGCTGCAGGGATATTTAAATTACATAAGGCATTCAAGCCCTTTTCAAAGCCTGGAGCATCTTAAACCTATCCTAGTCCATCTTTCCTACTGAGATACCATTTCAGATAATTGGATCTCCTGCTATGTGCAGAAGTCAGGTGCAGATAACACAGAGCTTCATGTATCTAGAAGTAAAAAGAGATTTTCTGTCATGCAGATGTCAAACTTGTTAAAAAAAAAAAAGAGAGAAATACATAAAACCAAAAGACCATGTCTTTCCACTCACAAAGAAATCTGAAATACCTTTTCTTAAATGAAAAAACATTTCAAGGATATTCTATGAAACTTCAGGTGCCAGGTTGCAATCACAAGGTCGTGTCAGTTTCATCAGTGTTCCAAGACAGGTAAAAATAGTCGGAAGAAATGTTTTCTGTCATCACCAGCTTGCTGGGACACATTGTCTTTTCCAACTGGACCAAGTCTTAGTAATTCATGTGATCTAAAGGTTACTCAGCACCTTGTGATGCTGAAAATGTTGAGAGAAAAGGCAATGATTCTTCTGCATTAACATATGCATCCTGTAAAAGTGAAAACAAAATATATGTGAGTGGGTTGTATAGACAAAGGTCATCTAGATAGAGTAGTGGCAAGGAATTATCACTCATTTTGGGAAGTGAAACGGTTGGCTTACAAATGCCACATATAAGGAAAAGGACCTTTACTTGTCACTTTTAGATACCTGCACTAAACTCTTCCCTAAGTAAGTGGCAGTTTATCATTGAGGCAGTAGAGCTTGCTGGATTATGAAGTACCAAATGTTCTTGAGGTCTGTCTGAACTTGGAACATAAAATGAAAATGGCACCCGTCCTTCTCTTGCTGTATTAAGTGCAGTGAGCCCCTGAAGGCACTAATTAGCCAAATGTCACAATAAGCAGTTTTATATTTTTGCTTAAACTTGATAATCACTTAAGCTAAGGTATAAAAAATGGTGAAACTATCAGGGAAACTTTATTACAGAAAAATGGTGTGCTGGTTTGGGCTGAGGTAGAGTTAATTTTCCTCACAGCAGACAGCAGCTGGCATCGGGCTGTGTTATGGATTTGTGTTCAATACAGAGTTGATGTTTTTGCCTTTTGTAACACTGTTTTCTTGTTTCAAACATACATTCCAACTGCTGAGGCCTGAATTTCTCCCCACATCATGTATGCATGTGAAAACCACTCTGTGTGTAAATCCTTCAATGAATGTATATTTGATGGGGAAAAAACAAGGAGCATTACAGTGGGCAAAAGATATTAGATTAAGAAATGAATCTGTGTAGTAGATATTCATATTAATACTATGAAATGTATTGTATATATACATGTTTAGATATGGAAAAGATCCTGAAGCCAGTCTAGGTTTTCTCCATCTTTTTTGTAAAATCTTTGTAATTCATTAGAAATATATTCTATCCTTCTTCTCTTTGTGCCTCCAAGAATGCCTTTATTTTGGTCTAAGGTATTTGCTATCAGTAGCAGTACAAAGAGTACCTGATCGCAACTCATTACCTGAAGTCTTCATGGCATTTGTAAAGTTCCACAAAGTTTAAGTAGCTCTTATTTCTAAGCCACTTGATGTTCCTTTTCCACTGTATTATAAGGATTGAAAAATGAGGCTAAATTAATGTAAAAAGAATCATCAACATCTATTAAACACAAAGAAAACACTGCTTTGAGCAGTCTTTGAGTCTGGCTCTAGAACACCATTCTAAGAGATATCGTATCATACCATTGGGCTGGTAACACATGGAAGATGTAAAACGCTCTCCAGAGACATCTAATTCTTTCTAATTTAAGGTCTTAAACTTAAGAAGTTTGAAAATTCCCATATGCCTTGAACAACCTTTAGGTGTCTTTCAGCTTTTGAAGAAAAAGTGTTGTCTCAATGATGAAAAGAGGACTTGAAACAGATTCATTTTCTATTGTAGTCATAGATCTAATAGAGCACAGAATAGTTTTGGGCATATGACACTTGTCATTTTAACTAGCTTTATTAGTAATGTATGCAAATATTTATAAATTAGTAAATAAAAAAGGCTGCCACAGCAAAATAAAGCAACATTATTAATGTTGTTGTTATATTTTTGTGTACCTTTTAGCATAAATATATCCTCTTCTATGCAGAGACATAACTTTCTTCTTGCTGCTCCTTATTGCTTGATCTTACAGCCTCATTGTGGGACAACAAAGATTTTAGGAGTACAGTTTGTATAAGCACAGTTTCAGAATCAGGGTTGTTTTCTGAGTTGGTTTCTTTTTCACTGCTTCACATGAATGAACAATCAATCAAATTAGAGTCTAGTTCTGAAATTTGAAAACAAAATAGTTACTGGCTCTGTAGTTGCCTTTTATTTTAAAAGACTCCAGCACAGCAGAGAGCATTTTTCACTGTTAATGCTTAGTCTTGTGGTAATTTGTTTTCTCTTTAATAAAAGAATGACTGGCAACTGAGGTTTCCTTTTCACCTCCAGTGGAACCCAATCAGAGCATTACAGGTAACATTAACGGAGTACAATAATTTCTCATCTATTGATGACCTTTAAAGAGAATTGTAGTTATTTCCTTAGAAAATTCTCTCATTTATTACCTGTCTCTTCATTGAATTTCAATACCTTTACCTAGGAGAAATATAGATGCTTCACTTCAAAACAGAAAAATAGGATTTTATTATTATAATGGCTTCAGGCAGTGAATCTAATTCAAAATTTTTCACATTATATGGGATTTTTGAAGATGATGATGGTTACTAGACCAGGCAGTTCACTTCAGAGAATAGAATGAGTTTATATCTAAGGGCTAAGTTATTTATAAAGGGTATTTTCTCAGATCTAGCAGAAGTTCATTAAACTGATTAGGTGTGCTTGCTGGATAGCAACAGAAGCTTTTGTTGGTGGTGAAGTCCTTTACATTGTAAACATAAAGGTGGAAATTGAGATGTGAACATTTTTTTGAACATACACCCTTTAAAGGAGTAAAAGTCAAGTCCATCTTGAGTGCTGCAAAATTCAGGAGCAGAATTAGTTTTGTAATTTTTCTGATCCCAGTTGCTTTCAAGTGTTACCTTCTTGGTCCCAGTGCCTAGGCCAATAGGCACAGAAGTTCAGAATTCTTTCTGATATTAGAAGCAGGGAAGTTTTACATTGTAGTTGACTTATTTTTGGCATTCCTGTGCTCCAGCATTTTCTGTGGCTGAGTATTTTCCTGAGTTGTCAAACAAATATTGATGTACCTGTTCTTCAGCTTAACTCTCCCATAGTGGCAGGTGTTGCTACTCCTAAATGGACACAACTAGGAACACTTAGCCATAATTAAAAAAGAAAGATGTAGTCCTGTGAAGGAAAACCTCTTGAAGGATACTTAGATTATCTTGTTCATACAAATTGTATCATTACTATAAACTGGTTTAGTGTATCTTATGAAAAATGACATAAATACAGAATCCAACAAATATTTATACCACTGATAAATGCAACTCCCTGGAGCTAGTCTTCAGATTAGAGTTACAGGTTAGAAGCTTTTTTAAACTCTCCCTTACATGTTATAAAAACTGTTGTCTCAGTGGGCTGTAATGGTTAAAAAAATAGCGTATATGATCAGATATCATGTAGGTGGAAAATACAATTTTACCTCCATATAAATTCTTAGCATGACTGTGCTACTAGTGCTGCATTCAATTCTGGTGGGATCAGAAACTACAGATAAGGGAAATGAAAATAACCAGGAGAACGAAGCAGCTGCCTTACAAAGAGAGCCTAAAAATCCTGGGATCCTTCAAAAGTCTGGAGACCAGAAGTGCAAGGAGGGATATGACAAAGTCACGAAGGGTTGCTGTGTTGAATGCAGAGTGGATAGACCAAGTGCCACCATCCTACAACTAAAAGACACAGGATGGAGATTTATTTCAAATAGGTAAAATATAGTAACAGCTAGAAAGTGTATTTCTCTCTTTTGTTTTCCATCCATCCAACCATCCATCCATCCATCCATCCATCCATCCGTCCGTCCGTCCGTCCGTCCGTCCGTCCATAGGTCCATCCAGTAATTACTGCCTTTTTTCATGGTGGCTGATGGAATTTTCCAGCACAGAAGCCTGTGGAAGCAGAGAAGATTGTCAGGCTCAGAAGGTCCATCCAGTAATTACTGCCTTTATTCATGGTGTTAATGGGTTGATGGAATCTTCCAGCACAGAAGCCTGTGGAAGCAGAGAAGATTGTCAGGCTCAGAAAAGAACCAGGCCAATTAGTGCAGTGACTGAATAAAAGGGAGCAGGCAGGATATATCTCACAGATATATATTTGTGTTCTTGGCCTCAGTAGCAGCTCCAGTGGCTTTAGTCAGAGCAGGGTAATTGGGCAGGTTGAGCTGACCCATTTCTAAAACTTTTAAAATCATTATTCTGCTGAAGTTACTCATTTGCATGTTAAAGAGTTTCCTCTTCTAATTTTTAATTACTCATAGAATTTGCTTGGGCTATCTCTTCCTATATTTTTACCCTAGTTCTTAAGGGCATGGGACTGCAGTTACATTGAAACTTCCAGACTAAATTGTAACATTCCTCCAAATGTTTAGAGTAATAGAAATATTATTAAAATATAATTTTGAATGTCTAAACATACACACTTTGGATTACTCAGAGAAATGGTACAGTCAATTTAATGCTATATACAAGTAAAATATGTAACTCGTGCTTCTCTAAGAAAAAGCACAACTACACTGATGTTACCATGATGTTCTCTGGAATAAATGGTGAAGTGTGCTAGTTCGATAAAGAGATTTTCACAAGGTTGTCACAGATTTTCATGGGCAACTCCCCTTTGCAAACTTGGTTTGTCAAATATAGAGTAGTGTGTGTATTGAGAATGATTTTCCAGAGGCTGAACAAAGATATTTAAATTGCAGGCTCCCAGTTAATCTTGATCAGCACTATTTAAAACAACCCAAAAGCTAATCTGCCTCAGACATTATAACCTCACGGTTAATGAGGCTTGTTTTGCATCTGATGAGAATTTTCTTTTCAGGACCAGCCTAAGTTCAAAAAATCAGGGTAAAAACTATTTGAAACAGCACACTTAGGGACCTTTGCCCTGTCTCCTTTAATCAAGCTTTGCAGACTGAAACAGTTTCAATATGGTCCAGCATTGTTTTTGCTTTATTGCTTTGGCAATAGGCCAATTTCTTCAATGATTTGGAACACAACATAACAATCCCACACCCAGGATAGTCTTTAAGGCTTTGTACATAAGAACCACAGCAAAAAGTCAAAACATGTAGAGAGGACTGGGGTGCCATTGTCAAGGTAAGGTGTTGTAGAAAAAAGAAGATAATTTTCACTCCAAATTTTGTGTGTTAAAAGAGAGGTTAAATTATGGAGGATTCATCCACAAATTCCATGTATCATTTCTGTCAGCAGAGCACAGTTATGGGAACTGTCAGATCTGATTCTCCAGGTCACAAAACATGGAATATTCTTTATATTTTTCTTGTGATGCAAATTACCCACACTGGTGTTTACATGACTCACAGGAAACCACACAGAAATGTGCTGACCACCCTGCCTCTTGGCATCTAAGACTTCCTTAGGATATGTTCAGAACATCTCAACATAATTTGCTTCTTCATCTCTCAACTATTTACCTAAATTGTTATATATATTTCTTCTTGTTCATATCCAGAGAAAGAAGTTGCTATTTCACCAACATAAGTTGGTGGATTCCTTTAGACTGTAAAGAGACTATTTTCTACTCTGCAAATACTGGTGTGTGATACGTAGGCCAGCAGTTCAGATGCTTCTCATTATAAATCACTGCCTTCAAAGTCACAGTAACTGGACAACTCAACATTTAATACCTTGATCAAGGGTAGAAACAATCTTGGCTGAAATTCTCCATGCAACCTGTTGAGAATGTTTCAGCACTCCAGAAATTAAGAAGCATTTTCTAACAGTTTAGGGACTGTTTACTAATACTTAAAGATATTTCTTTAAGAAACCATGTTATGTTCTGAACACTCAGCATGTGAAAAAATCTGAGCCTTTTGCCTTCTGCATGAGAAGAGTCAGGTATGTTATTTCAAAAATTACTGGATTTCACAATGGAGAAGTGTGAAGAATTTTGCAGCTTGATTCTTCATGGCTTCTTTCTTGTCTCAAAAGCCATTTTTTTCTTAGAGCTTCCCTGTGTCACAAAATTGGGAGACTTCATTGAGAAATTATACTTCCAATTTGGATTACAGAAGAGTAATCCATCCATATGGAAATATTTCCAAAGATTTCATAGGTAATAACAGCAAAAATTACAGCAACATTGAAGTTATATCAAGATTGTTAACTGAAATACTTAAAATATCCCAAAATAGATCCAATACTCTTCCTGCACTTGCACAGGGAAATGAACACAGATGCAGATGGTAGATGACATAAAAATAGAATCTGGTTTGGAAGGAACCTTTACAATCATCCAGTTCCAACCAGCCCTGCCATGAGCAGGGACACTTTCTACTGGACCAGGTTGCTCAGAGCTTTGTCCAACCTGACCTTGAACACTTCTGGGGATCGGGAAATCTACAACATCTCTGGTCAGATAAAGACCATGTGTTTGATTAATTAAAATGAGTGAATGCAAAACTCCACCAATGTCACTGCCTGAAGATGAATTGTGAGGGGTGAAAATTACTCAAAAGCATGTATTAGGTTGTAGGGTAGTACTTGAAAAGTTGCTTTCTTCCAGCTTTTTTTTTTTTTTTTTTGCATAGAATGAAGCACAGCAGGATTTCCACTAAGGCTATTGTGACATTTTAACAATATCTGACAAACCCACATAGGCTTAATGCAATGTTCCAAGAAGCTAATACTCCTTTTCTTCTCTCTGCTTTATAAATTCCTGCTATTGAAAACAATGGGACTGTTGCTTTGCAGACTACCCTTCATCAGGCACAGATAGAATTTCTTTTGCATGTACCAAAGTAGCTGCCTATGCTCCCTCTTATGATCTCTTTGAATGGAGTGATACCCCAGTTGCACAAGAGAAGTAAAAATATTCCTTATTCATATCAAACAGGTGTCTAACAAAATTTGACAGCAAAGATTTGAAGGCAAGGTGCACTTCAGTATTTACTGCATAGAGGTCAAAGTCAGATAACACTGTCAGGAAGATCCTCCCACTGAGTCACAAGGTTCAGAAAGATTTCCCCTTGCTTTCTAGACTTCTGAGATAGGTAGAGCTGGATCCAGTCCTAGTCCCAAACTTGGCCAACAGTTTTATCTATAGGATAATAAAGTTATACAGAAAATCCTTTATATCACATAGGTATGATTTAAAAGTTTAACATGCTATCAGTCAGGCAGTTTATTATGGCATGGAATCTCTCAGCCTCAAGCAGTGACCTTGGGAGGTGCCCCTGCTTGAGGGGGATCCCAGTGTGCAGCCTGCTGCTGTGCTGGAGAGCTCAATGGGCCCTGGGCTGTCTCCTACTTACATGGTGAGATCATACTCATTTTTGCATATCAGCAAGGCATTCAGGACAGCATTCCAGACAGCCTTTGGCTACCAAGTTGCTATCCATCTCCCAAAATCCAGAGTAAACTGAGAGCAACAATCACTACCCTGGCTAGTGGTTATGGAAGGTGGGATGGTGAGAAGAAGTACAATTCCATGGGTATGCCTAGAGATATTTTTACCTGTTTGAGTCTGATTCCATTGATAGCCTTGCAGGAAAATAAATTTCCTTTTCTTTTCTGACAGCAGCTGTATGTATCTGAAAGTCATGATTTATTGACATGGGCTAGTTTATTATGGCAGAAACTTAAAAGCATATATTCAGTTTATCAAAAAAACATATTTGTCTTAAAAAAAAAGTTTTGCTATCCACAAGGACAATTTGAGAAAGTTATTCCACAGTTATGACAGGTATACATATGACATAGATGCTTGTGTCATCATATATCTTATGTACTCATAATGTCTACTGTAGAACCATGCTGTTAGCATGCCTTTGCATTATTAAACAGTAACATCACAAAGATTTGAAAATGTTGTAGACAGCAGTTATAAGAATGTATAACCTGCACATTAATTATTTAATGTTTATATGGGAAAAATCTATTCAATATTATCACTTTTATGCTACTCTAATATTTGATTATATTCCCAGAGAAAAGATTAAAATGAATTTGGAACAAGAATGGACTCACAGCCCTCCATATCAGTGACCCTTCTAGCCCACAAACTCCTCAAAGGAAAAATGCTAAATATTTTCTTCAGTTATTGCATCTAAGCTAAATAAGAAATAATTTTGTAAAACAGTTCTATTGTCATTTATCAGGCACATAATTAATAGATATCTCTACACTGGTGTAATTCAGAAAGCACTTAATTTTGTTTCACACAACGCAAAGCCTTTTACATCTATGCTGAATCTTTTTGTGATGCAATTAATTTAAAATGTCACTGCATTTATTCTTTCTATAGAAACTGATTGTATGCATTACATGTAGAAGAATTGAAATAGAAAGGCCTATATGTACAGCTCACAGAAGAAATGTCCTGAGGGAAAGATATTGCATAGCTGGTTTTCCACTAGATGTTACTTTAGTTTTGTAAAATATTTATGATGACGTCTTCGATTTGAGTTTTCTCATAACTGCAATCAGAAGCCTTATCTTAGATGTGAATGCAGCACATAAGTTAAAAAGTATGTGTTGGGGGTTGTGTATGGGTGTGCGTGGGTGTCTGTCTAAACCCCCAAGATTTACCAGGGTAAAGAAGTGGCAAATCAGGCAAATGATACTTACTGTGTCCTTTGAATGAAGGGAAGGAAGGAATGACATCAGACCCTTGTGGTCTGAGCAGAATGTTCATTAAACCTGATAGAAGCAAAGTTGTCAGGTTATCCAAGAATGGCTTTGCTACAGAGAACTTAAAATTTTACAGAACCAATTTTTCATTGCTATCCCAGATGATCCACTGCAGGTTTGCTGCCTCAGTACAGTTTCAGACTCTGCTTTCTGTCTTACTATGATACTGAGCGTTGCATGTCAGCTCTTGTGTTCCAGACCTTTGCCTTATAACAGGTTTCTTGAATTATGTTCAGAAATGTTTTCAAAACTCAATAACCCTGCATATTCCACTGGTTCCCTTATAACTTTGCCACTGAGATCTCACAGATCAAAGGAAATCATGATGTCTAAATGGAGCTGTAGAGAAGAATAAAAGAAAGAGTTAGTGGTCCTCAAAATCTCTTTATGAAGAAAGATTATGCTTAAGCTAAGGTATGCCTGAGCTGAGATGGATTACAATTGTGATATTCTAAAAATGAAAGATCCAGGAGTAACAGGAATTATTACATGTGACATGAAGGCATAGGGAAGAGAATGAAAGCAGGTTGCTTAAATAGACCAGGGAAAAGTTAAACTTCTCATAATTTTGAAAGGAACACTTGACGTCATGCCTACCCAAAACTTACTGCACAATTACAGCAACCGAAACATGGATCATTTGGATGGTGTCAACATCTTTTGGAGTTTCTGTAGTCCAAAGAGTCCCTTCACAGGCAGTAAGTTGAATATCATCATCACAAGCAGGCTATGCACTGATACTACATCCACACTACATCTTAAAGTCATTCAATATTTACTATTTATTCAAAGATCTATTTTTAATTATAATTATGATGGCATATTTGATTCTTAGATACCTTGGGCATTATAAAAATAAAATATACTTATTACTAACACTTAAAGAGTACTGTGGCTGACAAAACAATAAAGCCAGCAATAGTGCACATTTCTCTAGTGACTTTCAGCACAGGATTCCAAGGTACATTGATGAATAAACATACTACTGAGAAAGCACAGAAGATATGCTGGGCCAGCAACACTGCTCACATTTTTCAGGGTAGGAAGTAATTAATAACTTCTTTAATTGAAACCACAGAAAACATTTGGGAGAGAGAATATAATTAGCTAGCTTGGAATTTAGCCAGTGAGCTAGCATTAGTAGACCCTTGCTGTTCTGAAAAATGCCATGGGATGGTCTATAACCTCACTCCAGTTTCATTCCTTATGGAAAGACAAAATTCAGTGTCCTCTTCTGACTTCTAGGAAAATTCTGGGACACTTTAAATTCAGGTCAGACCAGAAAAGCAGTTTCTGTTATAGCAAGACAGATCATAAGTCATGCTTAATAATGTCTAATAGACAAAAAGCATTGGATCAAGTAAATAAAAACTTTCCAGATGCATTCATTCTTTTTGTCTGTATATCAGTTTAGTATCTGTCAAGACCAGTAATTGTCTCTTTGGAAACCCAATCAAATCAGAAAGATTTCATTTTATTTTTCTGGAGGTCTTAATGCACATCAAGACATTAAATAAAAGTAACAATTGTGATAAATTCTTTCTTGTCTTTCTATGTGTAGTTTAAAGCCTTCTGTCACTGTCTGACGAACATTTTTGATATGGTAGTTGTCTCAGAAATACTGTGCTGCACATCATCTTCTGGCATTAGACTCTGCATTGTTTGCCTGAGAGTTGACTTTTTAATTTAACAATTTGAATATGAATGCTTTTGCTTTTCAGAAGACCAGAATGTGAAGTGTTTGGCTGGCTGTGAAAGGCACAACTTTTCCCAAACTGGGGAGACAGATGTTTTCACAGGTTGTCATATTTTGCATTTTTTGCTCCTCTGTCAGTAATGTTGTGATCTCTGATCCCATCCATATGGATGGTGAACAAGCTTGTTCCCAATGCCTGTGGCAAATTGCATGTATGCCATCAAAATGAGTATAAAAACAGAGCTCCAGATTCTCACACCAAATTTTAAATTAAGAAATCAGGCAAAAATCTGTTTGTAGATAAGTCTTTGCTTTTTGTGAAGGAGAAAGAAATAGCACAAAAGTGCTGGGGGATCCTCCATGTCAGTGTATGTTCCCAGTGCAAAGGAGTGTAAATTCAGGGGCTGAAGTCTTATACAGATGCCTGGCACACGCTTTCCTCTTGACTGTTGGAGGTGGACATGGGAAAGAGTCTTATTGCATCTTAGTAAGCAGCATGGCTCCTCTGGCTTGGCAGTCCCAGATGGAAATCCAGAAAAAATGCAGCTAAAGCCCTTTTCAGCTTTGTGGCTGAACAAGGTAAACGACATTTGAATGTGGTCAACTCCTTCTGCTTGGCCTCCAGCCCAACCTCCCATGCTGATCCACGAGTGGGGCTGCACTGAGGTGTCCCAGCTGGGAGGCAAAGGCAGAAGGTGGCAGCTCACAGGAGCTCCCTGCTTCTTGTGCTTCATCCCACCAGAGATTTTCTCCAACTTGTTTGATGAAGTAGAGCAGAGTGAAGCACCTCTCCCAGAACGTGTTTAGGTCTCAGCTGGCACTACCCCAGTTAGTACCCCTGTCTAGCAGAGCACAAGATAAGATCACTTCACCTTCCTGATCCCTGAAAAGAAGTACATGAACTACCATCTCCTAGACAGGAAAGAAAAATGAAAATTGGAATACTCATACCTTGGTACCATGGTGCTTTTTATTCTTGGCAGAAAAGTTATTGGTTGAGGTAAATTCCCATTATCTTTGCAGGGTGGGACATTATAAAAACATATGAATTTTTGCATTTCAATCCCTTTTTCATTTATTATTTGCCACATCCTTTTTTCCCCAGTATTTTTCCCCTACTTACTGAAGGTAACAGAACGGATTGATGGAAAGAGCATGTTGAACAAGGTTAGTTATCACTTACTATTCCATTCTCACTTCCCACTAAATGTACTGGATGGCCACAGCAGGGAGGGAAGGAGTGAAGGAATGGGGAGAGCTGTGCTCTTGCTTGACCTTCAAGACCAGGACAGCAGGCTGGGAAGCGCATGAGCACTCCATGATGGATATTCACATAGATGGATATTTACATAGATAGGCACGTGCAGGTGGACAGCTATTTGGTCACCTTGCTAGGTGGACAGATGTATGTATGTATGTATGGATATATATTATGCATTTTCTGGTAATAATACATGCTAAATATGTCTCCTTTCTAGTGTTTCTCTTTTTTTTTTTTTTGGTTGTTTTTTTTGTTGTTTGTTTCGGGTTTTTTGTTTTGTTTGTTTTGTTTTTTTCTTTGTTTGTTTTTATTGGTAGGGAATTCTGGCTATGGGAATAAAATGATGAATTTTTCTGGTATGGAAGAACTTGACAGAGTATTTGATTAAACTGAAGTCTAGAGGAATCTGTAACATTAATCTTAACTTTTTGAGTATCATATCTCTGAGAGAATGAAGAGCACCATTTCCTTATTAGTCTCTCTTTAACTGTATTTATCTCACCACAGTAGACAGAAATTCCATTTTCAGTTCTCTGTAATAATATTGGTGCCTGAAGCACATTTCTGTGGATGAATTCGTGTATGTGGATGAACTCTTGTTCATAAGAAAGTCAGAACTCCTATCAATTTCCATAAATCAGTTTTTCTAGTCTGAGAGGTACAAGTAAATTTGTAAGCTCAAAATGTTTCCACTTCTCAGTTTCTCTTCCTAGACTCCTCAATTTTCACGAGTTTTTTTCCTGAGGTAGCATAAGACAGACTTACAATACAATCTATGTGTGTGTGATTGCACCAGAGGTATGATTCTCAGATAGCACAGATAGAGTAGTTGACAATATCTTCATCAGTTTTACTAATATAGTTTTCTTTTTTTTTTTGCTCTTGTTGAGAGTTACTTTATTTTTTTAAAATAAAGATAGACATATTTTTTGAGTGATAAAGGAGCTGAATATGAGTACAAACAAGAATTCAATACTGCTGAACATCATGAAAATTTATGTATGTAAGGGCTGAAGGTTTGCAATCATAGAATAATTTTCAAAGAGTAAATAAAATACTTGTGTGAATCAGTGTAGTTCTGTGCAAATTCCAACCATGGATAGAAATGGGCTAAGATGGAGCAGACTGCTGGAGAGCAAAACTTCTTTCAGTGATCCCTGAAGGTAGGATATTGTTGTGGCTTTACACAATTTGGTTTTTAGTATATGTTTTTGTCAGTCCTGACTCTAGAACATCTAAACACCAATTTCAGAAAGTAAAGGGTTCAGTATGTTCCTGGAAAGACCACTAATTTTCTTGTATCGTGTACTTCAAAGAGATTATGTGATGAAAGCCTTCACTTATATACTGCTGGTTGTCTTTCTGCAGAGATTTGTCTTACAGAGGTCTTCAAGGTCCAAAGTGAATGAAACTTTTACTAGTGGTGTTATGGAGTGCATAGTGAAATTCTAAACAAGTCAAACCCCAAGATAATTTCCTTATCTACATTTGCATTTTTACAGGACGGCCCTCATCTGAGCAGCACATAGCTCCATCTGTTCATCAGCATAATCTCTGCTGACCATCCTACCCCCAAAATAATATAAAAAGAGAGGTAATCCCTCATATCAAGGATGCTAATGGATTTGTGTTACAGAAGTAATATGTTGAATTAGAATTAAAAAGTTTTAACTTTTTAAGAAAGATGTTTTACAATAAAATGTCTTGTACACATTGATCTAAAACCATCAGCAGGATAACTCTACTGAAGTCAGTGAAGTTATATTCTGTATGAATTTGACTTCAGTGCTTGGAAAAATCTTAACTTACTGCTAAAACAGATTTAGCAAAGAACTACATTTTGCATCATGTGTAATTTTTCCAAGAGATTGTAAAAGCTATTCATTTGCAGCCCTTAAGGGGGTCTTCAACCTACTAACATAGTTTTCAGCATATATATGCTGATATTATCTGCCCAGTTAATTTAATTCACATTGGAGTACATTATTGTTTCTTCAGGACTCTCTGAAATTATGTTGCAAGGTTTCAAATTGAAACATTGCCCAAACAAGTAGTCCTTTCTGATGAATACCTGGGCATGTGCCCTGTTTCAGAACATGTAATCAGACTCCAGTCTCATCTGACAGAAAATGAAATTACTGCTTCTTTTAATTTCATTTGAATCCCCCCAAAAGAATCAAAAATTTGAGGAATCTAGCTTGTAGGCAAATCCAAATATATTTAAAATATTTGTACCAAAGAAAGAATGTGTGGTAAATGCTAGTCATTTTACAAAACATACTAAGTAAAGGCAAAATATACTTGCATATAATTCTCAGGTACATTATTAAGAAGCAGGAATAAATAATTCATTAAATGTTTCAAGCTTCAAGCAAATATATGTATGAGTCTCCAAATTTGCTGCCAGCCAAAGCTAAAACATAAAAGAACAGATTTTTAATGATCCACTGTATATAGAGAGACAGACAGACACACAGAGAGACACACAGACACATACAGACAGTGTAACTCCCTGCCAACAGGAGATGTCTCTCGTTTCTTTGTGGATACAATAATGACTCCATCAAATTGTGTAACTTTAAAGACTTGTGCCAGTGTGAAAATCTTGGTATGCATTACTGGAGCTTCTACTAGCTATGATTCTGTTGTCAGGCTCAAGCAGAGAACAATCCTCTATCTCCTGCTGTTTCTTTCCTCCAAGGGTATTGCAGGAGGAGAGGCCACGGTCACAGGGCCTGCCACAGCCTGGCTGGCACAGACACACGGGGCAGCTCCAGGGCATCCTCCAAGCACAGCAGTGACCTGTGCAGGACAGTGCTGGAGGACCTCAAACATCAGATTTATTTTCAAATAAAAAGGAAAAAGAAACCCTGGAGTTTCAGACTGTCTCTGAGCACTCATCCTGCAGCTGAATCTTGTGCCTGAAGTTTCTCTGTGGGTCAAATCTAGTCCACCTTTTACTGTCCACATTTCACTAGTCCACCATGTCTTTGTGGGTCAATTCTGGTTCACATTTTATTTTCTACAACTTGGAAAAAAAAACTTTTTTCATTTTCCATCCTCATTGTTGGGACTTATCTGCGTCAGAGGGATAAAATATCAGAAATGAATTAATGCTTACAATTTTGAAAACACTAAATGGACAATGTTGGAATTAGAAACTAACATGAAGAGTCAATTGTGAGTTACAGCATAGCAAATCTGGATTTAGGAATCCTGCTGATTGTGCCAATTTGTTGCAAATGGATGATTCAAACTGCTTAAAGAATCACTGTCAAAGGTGTCAGCAGAAGTGGTTCTGTTGAAATATGATGCTGTAAAATTGTGGCTTAGCAAAGTTCAGTATCAAGGTTCACACTGTTACTGTACTGCTCAAAGGATATAACAATGATTCAAAAGTACCAAAACAAAATCAGTGTCACCAAGACAAAATCTTAGATCACTATATTATGAACTTATGTGCAATATCAGTCACTAACCAAAACCTACAATTGTTAAGAAGTCTCTCTGCCTTGAGGAACAACCTTGAGAAGAATCCCAGTTCAACGGAGTCCCCACCACGCTGCCAGCTGCTTAGTAGAGAGAGCTTGAAGAAGGCTCCCTTAGGCTGTCATATTTATGGAATAAAGGTCTTGGCATGAAGTCAAATTACATGTGATGTATGAGGTGTGTATGAGCATCCTTGTACCTACAACTTTCTTTGCTCCTCAACGAATGAGAATGGAAAATGGTGTGTGCTGTTCATGGGTTAGCTGTGTGATCAGTGCTGCATGCCTATATGCTCTGATGCTCATTTTGCTGCTCAGTTCCTCTGTGGAATTCAGAGAACAGGTCAGAACTAGAGAAGCCCTTGGCTCACAGATCCCTGGCCTTTATCTCTTTTGGAACCTGTATCAAAATATCCCAGGTTTGATTTAGAACTGAAATACATCCATCATGCCTCCACATACTTTGGTATCTGGGGATCCTCTTGAAATGCAGACAGACCCAATCCAGGGCACAACAGTTGTAGATAAATCTTGCTGCAATGAAGTTATCAGTTTATTTACAAATATTAATATAACCCCTTGTGACTTCACTCAAAGATGAGCTCTGTAGTTTCTTAAAACTACTCCAAGAACATTATCTTGAAGAAAGCTTATTTTGCAGTATAATCTGCCAGAAGGAAACGTTGTTTCTTTTTATTCTTGTTCTTTTTAAATATTTTGGAGCTCATTACCTCTGTCCTTTCAGAAAATTTCTTCTATAAAGTGCTTTGGTTTTTTGAGATATGCACCCCATATATTTGATATAGTGAATTGTAGAAAACCCCAGTTTTGGCTAGGCCTGTAAGAAGTTTAGCCACACAGCCCCTAGGGTTTAGCTACCCTCAGCCCCTAAAATAATGACCTCAAGTAGAAAATTCTAAGAACTTCCCAAGGAAACATGCAAGACATAAGTTGAGTGCCTTCAGTTTTTCTCAGTACACTGGTATTTGAAACTGAATTTAAGCAAAAGTGTCCACGGGACTCTCCTCCTATACCTTTTAATCCTATCATAACAGAAGAATTTCCTGCCTGAGTCACTCATTATCATTACTATTGTTGTCTTTGCTGTATAATTTGAAAGACAATATGCTATTGTCCAGTAATTACAAACACTGAACCCACAAAATGCTGCAGTGCTTGTACTGTTTACCCCTGTTTTTCATCCTGTTATATGTACTATGTCCTACTATTTCAAAAAAGATAAAAAGAGATCAAATAGATATTTCTTCTAACCTACCCCTTATCCCTGAGGCACTTGAAGAGCTTTTGGATCATGTGGAACATGATCATCAGCCTTTATATCATCTTTTTACAACATACTGAGAAAGAAAAACCTTTTCATCATTTGTGTGTGGTCCTGAAAAAGTGCTAAATGGGTTGTCATTGAATTCCACACACAACGCTCTCTGTGCTTTTTTAGTCATATTATTTTAGCAACTAAGTGGCTCACATAAGTGTTTACAAGGAATGATGACCTAATCATAGAATCAAAAAAGAATTGAGTTAGAATTGACCTTAAATATCATCTAGTTCCAATTCCCCTGCCATGGGCAGGGACATCTTCCACTGGACCATTCAATGTTGATTTGAGCACTACCAGGGATGGGGCATCCACAGCTACTCTGGGTAACCTGTGCCAGTGCCTCCCCACTCTCACAGTAGGGGATTTCTCTCTGATTGCTAATCTAAACCTGCCCTTTTTTCCATTTGAAGACACTCCCCCTCATCCTGTCACTACCTACTCTTGGAAATTTTCTCTCTTCAGCTTTCTTGTAGGCTCCCTTCAGGTACCGGAAGATGGCAATTAAGTCACTCCAAAGCCTTCTCTTCTCTAGGCTGAACAAGCCCAATTCTCTTGGCCTTTTCTCATAGGGGATGTGATCCATCCATCCATCCATCCATCCATCCATCCATCCATCCATCCATCCATCCATCCATCCAATCACCTAATACTCTGGAGTTTTTAGGCACCTTTCAAATCTTACTTTAAATGTCAGTCTAGACAGTAGCTTTTCACAAGAAGGAACATGTTACTGTTTCTCTTATTCACATTTTACATTTCCTCTGGATTGTGCTTTGAACAACAGTAAGAGAGGAGCTGACCTTTGTATATACAAGTTTATGACTCTCTGGATCAATGTTATTGGATGTTAGGTTCCTCATTGCATTCTGATGTACAAAACAGACTTTGTATATAACTTTTATTAACTTGCAAGTTCTTGAAGATATGTAGGAAGAAAAGAGTTTTCATGAGCAAATGTTCTCATCCTATTTTTGAATCTGTATGGTGTGTCCTTATACTCACACTGTCCCAGGGGAAAAAAAAATGTGAACAGTGGCATAGGCAATAAAGCAGAGTAGAAAGTCAAAACACAACCACTAAAAGCTACTCCTCCTATGAAGTAATTAATATTTTCTAGATATGTGAAATGAACAAATGACCCTGCCCCCACAAAAAATTCCTGAAAAATGCGTCAAAAAATGAAATGCAGCAGTGAAGTAAACTTTGCTGCAGGGCTTCTGGTCAGTACTTCTCAGGTGAAATGACCAGATATACTATAGAATGGTTGAAAATGAATTATGCAGACTTAAAAATTCTGAACATCTGTGCAGATCCATATTTAGGAATGTTATGAGTGGACATTGTAGCAAAACTTTAGCACTGAATGCTTGAAGATGCAAATATATTCAAATCCATCACTGTTAGGAACATACTCTTTGCCTAGTTAATTGGAAGAGGCAAAGTTTTATTTTTTGAATCTGTTCTGTGCTAATCCTAAGGAAAATTTGTGATTAAGACATGAAGCTGGCAGAAACATGAATTTGCAATTTAGAAAAATCAGTGTGTGTCCAAATTGAGGTATACCAGGAGAACAGGATGAGAGCCTGAAAGATCAGAAAAAAGTTTTCAAAATTTATTTACCTGTTTTTAAATACTATATTTTTATCTGCAGTACATTTACTAAGTGATTTACATATATATATATTTATATATATATATTTATATATATTTTTTTTATATATGCACGTATATATGATACAGTCACATCTTAAAAATCCACATATTTTCTTTTTTCCTTCCCATTAAAAATAGAAATTTGCCAAAGAAGGCCTGTCTGAGACACAAACTAGGTGTTGCTTACAAAAAGAGAATGATTAACATGATATTACATCCTTATAGGAAGTCCTAAACTCAGGCAGCCACACAGGAAGGTAGAATTGCAAGGCAGGGATCTTATTCTTTGTTACTGGGTAAGGCTGGGTTATCGATTCCCTGCATATATTCCTAATAAAACATGCCTCTACTTTTCACATGCTGGAGTAAATGAAACTGTAACATTTGACTCTCCCCTGAGAAGAAAGCTCAATAGGTACTACTGCAGGTATTTAATTCTGAAGGAATTGAGAAAAGCCTGAACAATGCCGACTTTTTCAAGACGTGGTTCTTACTGCTTATTGCACAGATGTGGCTGGCTTACCTTCTACTAGCAAAATAAATAAGTAAAGCCACACAGTTGTAGAAAATACTCCCTGAAGGGGAGAACTGTGTATGCAAGTCAGTTGCGGAGATGAGGATCGCAAATTGCCTCTGTTGGAATGGGAGTTCCCCCTGTGTCAGCTTCAGAAGCCAATATAGAAATAATACTTGGTGTTTGTGAAAAGCAGTACCTTTCCTCAAGCAGTTTTCAGAGCTTGAGAAGCCATGTCTAACAAAATCTCCCATCAACCTTGTGAGGCAAATAATAGCAATACTAAATGCATTTTCTGTACTAATTGGAACTCTGTGGTTTTGTTCCTATAATTTATGACTTTTCTTTTCATCTCACACTGGAAAAATAAATCAACATTTTAAAATCGTCTGCAAGAAAGGTTACAAGAAAAAGTTGTTCTTGAAATGTTGAGAAGACCTTCTTGACACATTTAATTACGTGCTTTTGCTTTCATCCGTCTTTACAAAATACAATTAGATTAAATACATGCAAGCAAAGTGACTGAATTAAAATACTTCTTTTATAAGAAATACTGTTATGAGGTTGAAACAAAATATATTGCCATTTAAAAATATTTCCTTCTTCCAAATCTACAGCTGTAAAAAGTTCTGATGAAGCATTTATGTTTCAATTGCCACATATATATATACAGTCCATATCTGGACTTATACCTACAGCTATACTTTAACTATGTGGTTCTTTAATTGTATGTATAACTATGTGTACTTAATTATGTGGTCTATATCTATTTGGCAATATAAGTATTTGACATGCACTTGAATTTAGGTGATGTCATTTGGGGAAAGCAGGCTCAGCTACTAAACCTGTTTTGAGCACATTTGTCACACCCTTCTCTCACCTCTCTTCAACTGAGCTTCTGAGCTGTATTGGGCGCTGAAAAAAGTAGGGGCTAAAGGGAAAAACACCAATGTGCACTTGAACCCAGCAATATTTTACCTTGCTCTGTGGTTTTTACCACAGGTTAAAACCTGAAGTCCAATTATAGTAATTAATATTAAGTAAATATTAATATAAAGTAATAATAAAAACATCCTTTGAAGGCTCTTTCCAGTGTCTATTGTTCTTATCTAGTTTGTGTAGTTCTTTTTTTATAAATGTCCTAGTCTTTCACCATTATTTAACAGCCAGCCAGTGCCATGCCATTAAAGCTCCCTTTGTTTGTTTGTGTGGCAAGTGTGATCCATGACATTTAAGAATACAGTATGAGAAAAGAGAACAGTTGTCACATGTTCCCTGGGAAATTTAGATTGTTCTCTTTAAGAACAGCACTTACAGTGCTTGCTAGGCAACAGTAGAAAGGTAATCAAACTTTTCAGTGTTTTGTGCTTTTTAGATCTATTTCTCATATCAACTGTATTTTTATTGCCAGAGATCTGATTTTTTTCCAGCTGTCACTCATCTAATTCACAGCAGCGGCCACCCAAATTGCTGTAGTCAATATGAGAGCCAAATTACTTTACCTGTCGATGTTCTGCTTTTGTCTTCACGGTAAATATCATTCAACCCTAAGAATATTGTCTCTGCAGGTGCAGAAGTGAGTAGGAATGCCAGCAGAAATTAAATGACATTTTTATCACTTTTGAGATAGCATATGATTTGTTTTAAGAGATGATTGCATTTTCTACATGTATTTCATCATCTGGCATCTCTATTGCTTCCTGATCCTGTTTCCCCTGAAGCCAGTGGTAATTTTTCAGAGACTTCACACTAAGCTGGATTAGGCCCAATATGATTGATAGAAAGATATTAATGAAACACAATACATTTTACAATTAGGTTGGCAGGCTTATTGCCTCAGTAGATCTTAGCTGCTTAAGAAGGTAATAAGTACCTGATAGATGACAGAACTGATCTCCTATTCTAGAACCCTGATCCTGGCAGTGTGGATTTGATCCAGAGGGTGCCATATTCAGCACTCTGCCTGTTGAGTAGGAGTATAGCTGTTTACTTCCAGACTCTTACAAGTCTTTGTATATGTAACCCATGGAAAAAAGAGGCTGGATGTTTCTTTCTGTCTTTCTTACTGTAGTTCTCACAGCCACCATTTTTTTAAAGATCAAGAAATAGCCAGAGAAATCAAATGAGGTGAGATGCACAGACTGAACAGATTGCATACAAAGAGGAGCTGTCTTTCAGTCACTTGTAAATGCTGTGTGTTCTGGATATGCCACTCATCAGCCCTTGCCCTCTTCCATATGGAATAATTTACTCTCACTTTACTCATGACAATGACAAGAGAGTTACTAGGTAATAAATCACCAAACTTTTGTTTCAGTAGTGACAAGAATTTTAAAAGCTCACTATAGCTCTTAGATAGTTGAAGGATTAAGCCAATGTGGCCACAGCTTAAAATCGCATTGTAAAAAAAAATCCTTAATGCATATTTATTGATGTTAGCTCAAAACTAACTTGAGAGCAGGTGTTCATAAAACTTGGTGCATGAATGCTTGCAAAAAGTAATCCTCCAAAACATCCAAAGAGTATTTAATGAATTCATGCAGCCATTGAAATAAACATTCCCTGAAAAAATATTTTTGGTATTAGCTCTGCTCTTGACTGAGCTTCAGAGATGGTTTGTGAGGAAAAATGTTAAAGGAAATAATCTAAAAAAGAATTTCCTTTTAAGAGACACACCTTGAAAGACTACTTTTGAATGAAATATAAATACATTCAGGAGTAAAAATAAGTTCTGGTAGTGTTGTGTTTTTAATGGTCTCATAGAAGTGTGGAGTGTTGGTGAAATGTGCTGCATTATTTTTTGCTATTTTTTCAAAGTGGAAGGGGATAATTCGATTTATTTCAACATTAATAGGAAGTTGCCTGATATTCTGCAGGAACAAAAATAATAGGTTTCATTTTGCTTTAGGATGAAGAAGACCATTTGTCAGGAAGTGGGAACCTTTCAATTCAGAATATTGTTTGCTTCAACTCTTGCACAACTGAATACCTTTAAAACTTAAATGCTTTATAACACAGGAAACAAAGCCATGGCCAGAACTCATGGCCAGACAGAAGAGTAGAAAAAGACCTGCAGAAATAACTCCAAAATGTCAAAGTACTTATTTTGAAATTAGATGCTCAGCTTCTAGAAAATAGTCAGCCAGACAAAAAGTGAATTTATGGAAAAGCAGTTAGAGAACTCACTGATGGTCATTGGTAAGAAAAAATATAATAGTTTCATGTATTTGTTTTAAAAACTTCTATGAAATTTCAAATCACCTACTCAATTAACTGGTACTACAAATATTTACTTATTTTCCAAAGAACTCAAATAATCAATAATTTGTATGAAAATGCTATTTGATGGAGCTAGAGTTTTGGCAACAGCTGTTTTCAAGACTATCCTTAATGTATAACTCAGATAAATATTTATCTTGCCTGATGAGGGTGTCTGATGTCATAAAGCTACCTTTATGACAAAAGGACCAAAAATATTTGATTTGGGAGGTTTCATGCTTAGGTGGTTTTTCAGTTTTTGTGTTTGAGGTTTTTGTGTTTGGTTTTTTGTTCTGTTTTTTAATTGAACATGGACAGAGCAAAAATCTTGAAACTTTCAATGTTTAAAAATACATATTTTTGAAAAAGCAATGCATTCACTTCAACTGAATTTGATTATTAATGAGTTCCCAGTTACATCAATCCGTCTCAAAATAATGCAAAACCAAATGGCTGTATTTCAAAAAGATAATATTTGAGACATTCCTTTACATAAAATTTATTTCCAAATATTTTAGAGAAGCTATTCCTGGAAAATAGCAGTCTACTGATCTTTTTAAACCAGCTGCCCACTTCAGCTTTAGTCTGGGCTTATTAACTCATAAAAAATACACCATGGTAGAAAAATAAGTTTTATGTTATCTCTAGAGAAAAAGAACCAGAAGGAATAAGGACACATAGAGTATTAAACCCTGTTATGTAGCCTTACAGAGCAAAGAACAGGGCAAAATTCTCAGCAGATGTTAAAAACAGTGTGGCTAACCTCAGTCCAATTATTCTGTGCTGATGTACACCAGCTGAGGTTCAGGAGGTGAATGTCTAAGGTGCAGGTGTGAACTACATAAGCTACTCCCACCTTTGAGGATGCTTCTCTCTTCAAGTCAATGAAGTGTTACTGGGGAACCTTGATTATATTCGTATTTATCTCTTGCCATTTACATGAATTGGGTTGTCATGACAGCTGTTCTTCACTTATCTAGCTAATAATAGTTTCTGGAGTTTTTTGCAGTAGTCTTATTCTCTTAATGTGTGCATTATCTATTGTGACTTTTCAGTGCCTTTCAGATTTTAGCAGCCTCAGAAACGTGTCTTCAAATCTGTGCTGCATATTCCAAAGGTCATAGCTAAGCTGACGTGTACAGATTTATGCATTATAATTCTTTTGCTTTTGCACTTACTACACAGAATACTTGTGAAAAGTTGTATTAATTTTTATAATTTTAATGTGGTTATTTTCAGAATTTTTCTAGTCCCTTTTACACTCTTACTTCTGACCAATTAAGTGGCCAAATTAGACACATCTTTCCTTTAGTTTATCCAATCAAAATATGCTTCTCCATTTAGCATATTTTAGGAATGCTTTCTGTGCTTTGATTTCTAACCTAGAGAATATCCTCTCAAGGGCAAGTGCGCCTTAAAACCTCATTGCTACTTGCACACTTCAAGGCTTTTCCCTTGTCACTGCTGCATTGTTGTTCAAGTTTTGCCATTGGCTTGGCCATGTCCCTAAGTTGAAATTTACTTTGTGTACTTTATTGTCTATAGACATAGCTATACTAAAATTGGAAGGGTGATATTCACTATTATTGTATGAGTAGCTAGTACAGTATAAGCCTGTCTGAAAATCACAGCAAAGCCTTTAAATCTTTTCTGAAGAAAAGGTACTATATCAAATATAAACAGCTGCTACAATTGCATAAGGTAAAATTCTGTTTGTAAGAGCTGTTGAGCTTTCAAGCACAAGCCAGTTACCAGCAGGAGTCAGGAATTGTTCCACCAGAAACAATTATCTAAATTATATGGGATGTAACAGGGATTTTCATCCTGGAACATTTTAAATTCTTTTGGTTTTGAGTGAAACAGTTACCTAGAAATTGCAATCATTCCAAGGCACTTATCAATCCAGAGCTATACAGCTACGGACTGTGTCCTGTGGCCATTGAAAAAATAATAAATCAGTGGTGCTAATAAAGTAATAATCAAAAATTTCTTTTGAATGCTCTTTTCATTGTCTATTGTTCTAACCTAATATATGCTAATACATATACCACAAAAACTTGGAATAAACTCAGGATCATGCAAAAAGACCTCAGGGGCTTTCTCACTGTCTCTCTGATTTCCAGTTATGCAACTTCTTTTTGCATTTAGTAGGGGTATTGACCACCACCACCTGGAACCAAACTGTGGTTTGGTTCAGACTTTGATTTATTTATTGTGTTCCTTCTGAAAAACATACATAGTTTATACACTGTTTCTCCCCACACTGAAAGACATTGAACAGCAAGACCCAGGTTGAGCCAGAGTCCAGGTGCGTGCAGAGACCTGGGACCCCTTTTCTAGTTCCTGTCCTCTGTGATACTGGAAGTAATGTGCTGGTTTTATTTCCTTTGAGATGGAGATTTGAGTGGGGGCAACCTGTCAAACAGGAAAAGGGGAAGGGGTCCGTTTGCATCACAAGTCCCATGACTATTAGTGTAAACTCATTTTCTGGCTGCTGATGGAAGGGTACATGTACCTCTTGCATTTTCTGTAATAAGGTCTTTGCCATGGCCCCTCTGCTTCCTTGGGGGTTTTTAGTGCACTTGTTTAGTGCACAACAGCTGCAGAGTCCCTGTGGTTTTGCAGTTGTGGGCTAACCTGCACAGCTAATTTGACAATCCTGTGGCATGGCTTCTCCTGTAATTGCCTTACGGAGCCTTTTAACAATGGCAGTAATACATTTCTTGCTGTTTGAGAAATGGAAGTGGTGGCAGTTACCACAGGTGAGCACAACAAATACTGGCACAGTTAAAAAGAATCAGTTCAGGGAGGGCTGTGGAGCTGTGCATTAGGGCTGCACAATTTGATACTTTGCCCATAGAGATCTGTTTCAGAGATTTTCAATTATTTTCTTTGTGAATTTATGACTTTTGAAAGGCTTCATGCTGATGGCCACAGAGACCGAAATCCTTTATTCATAAGACAAATAGTGCCAGTACCAGCTTTCTAACACTAATATGCCTCAAGTGCAACTCTGTCCTACAGAAATGATTGCAGCCTTTACATTCTTTCATGACTTTGCTAGAAGATTGGTGGGCATGCTGATAAGAGCCAGATGAGGGTTTTAATTAGGTGAATATATATTCAGTGTTGGTAAGATTTAGATAATTTTAGCTGCATTCATAGAGTAGACTACAGCTATCCTATGACAGAAATTTCTAGCCAATATGGACTTGAATAGAAAATTAATCAGTAACTTTCAGGTGCTACATCTTGTGTTTTGGCAAATCTCCTGTGAGTATCCCAAGACAGAGGTGATGCTTGTGACTTCAAGAAAGAGTTGAATCCTGTACTCAAGGTCAAAACATAAAATCAGGAAGAGATGAACAAAGGGGAAATGTGACATATCAAATACTTATTACTTCTGCCTTAGCATTTCCATTAACAAGATTTCCAGGTTAAAAAATTGCATGCTTTCAACAGGAAATCTCTAAAGAACTTGAAGTTCACAGTTTATGTGATCTTTACCTGTATGTTATGACAACATCAATAATACATGGCACGTAGTACATTCTGTGGAGAAAAAGGTTCAAATGTACTGGAACAATAAGCAAAACTTTATACAGTGTGTGTATCTATCTCTCTCTCTCTCTCTCCCTCTCTCTCTCTCTCTCTCTCTCTCTATATATATATATATGCATGGATATAGTTTGCTTAGTTCATCCAAGAAATTCCTATTCAAAAGCTCCTTAGAGAAATTTGTTACTGCTCAGTAACAGTGGATGGAGGGAGGTCCTTCTACTCCTGGTGGAACTAACAGCAGTGTTTCCTTTGTGTCTTTTTCTCTGAAATTTCTGCCCACTTGAAAACCCACAATATAGCTGAACAACTAGATCACCTTTGAATCTTTAAATAATGAGACTGCAGAAACAGTTACCAAGCCCTGAAAGCAAAAATCTTTCTGTTCAATCTTGTCAAAGGAAGTGCCTGAAATTTTTAGCAGCAGACGCTCCCTATCTTGCACTGTCTTCCAGGCAGATTCCAGTTAGATTGATGCCATTATTATGGTGGCTCAGAGGTCCTCAGGTCACAGCTCCTAGGTTACATGCAGCTTTTTCAAGATTTTCCCTGGAACGTTCAGTTTTCTAACTGGAGTTTAGAGCCTAATTATTTTTCTTCCTTCATATGGATCCTTCAGGGTGACTTTTTAAGGTTTATGAAAATGAAATTAAATGAAACGAAATTAAATGAGAGTTAGTCCCTTTTGAAGATATATATATACATTTTTGGTATATAAAAAAAAATCCCAACAATAATAAAATCCTGTATGTATTAAATTTTGCCATTATAAAAATCCAAACAACAACAACAAAAGCTTGTGTGAAAACTTAATGAAATAAAAATACTAAATCTGAACCCAGTATACACAATCAAAATCAGCTATAGTCAACAGTGGCACTGCTGACCTTGATCCGGACTGCTGGCCATATTTAAACAGCAATCTTTCAGATTATATCTCCATATACATGAATTTCAGTTTTCCTCTCACTGAACCCCTACCTGACATTTATGATGTGCTGATTCCATCCATCCTTATCCCCTGGATGGGATGAAAAACATATAATTGGAAAATACTGACAGCAGTTCTCTGAATAACCCCAATAGAAGCTGGGTGAGATGTAGCTGATTGCCTGAAGAAGTTGGTACTGCATGCTATGAACATTCACACAAACACATAATGAAGCAATTCCCTCTTAAACTTCTTTCCCCAAGGTGAGGCATCATGGTGCTAAGAGTCTTATCTCTTCCTGGTCTGATCCTGGAGAGAGAATCCATGACATTTTTTCTCCCATGGCACTTTTCAGATGCAGGACTTAACCCCTAGGGTTGTAGAAAGCTGAGCATAATTTAGGGAGCCACAGACTTTTCTAAATTGCACTGAAGACTGAAGAAAAACAAATATGATTTATAGCCACATTGGTTATTTCCCTTCTTTCCTCAGCCATGCTAAGATTATACTGGCTTCATCTTAAGCATCTAAATTAATTATTATCCTTAATTCATGCAATTCATGATAAGCATAAAAGGTGATGCCTTTGTTACGTCCTTTTGGCCTTATAAATCTCCACAAGAAAGATAAAACTGTGTTATGCAAGTTTTATGACATTTACCAACTCATTTCTCAAAAATGCAGCTGATTGTGACTGCATTCTTTGTAATGGATCTGCAGCAATGACAACCATATGCTCTCTGTTTTGTATAACCAGGTTTTCAAATCATTAAAATCATTAAGGATTCTTGGAGGCTTTATAAAGAAAAATAATTGCAGTAATAAAGATATGTCTAAAGGCTTTTTGATTGGTGAAGACTTAGAAGACTTAGCTTGGCAGACTGTTTGGTTTTTCTTTCTAAATTCCTTCCTAGTTTAAAGCATTTTGTAGTGATCATCATTTAAGGATCATCTCAGCTGTGCCCTTGCACATTGAAATAACATTATGTAAAAGACTGAGGTAACATGAAATGGTAAATCTTTTACATCTCTAGGCATTAAGAAGAAAAAATAAAGGCATAAATTTGCAAGACTCTTAATAAGAAATACAATGGCACTGTAGACTTCCAAGAAAAAGAAATCCACGATGCACAGTAAGAAATTAGAGTGTTACTCTCCTACCCACTTTGGCAGAGTGAAATAGTTACATAATTTCCCAAATGCTACAGATTATTTTTCTATTAATTCCTTAATGATGGAGAGATGTGGCTCATTCTATGATGTACTTTTCATGAACTGTGGCAAAGACAAATATCACAGAGAAATCAGTATGAGTGGATCAGAGCATTTCTGCCACAGACTTGAGCAGTAATTTGGGATAACTGCAGAGCCAGAATTACCAGCAGATTCCTGAAGGGCATCTCATGATCATCCCCCATGACAGGGACAATTAATGTACAAAATAATCATTGGTCTTTTACAATGAATGCTTCTCAGAAAACTATAAAATATATTCTACTTAAAATTATATAAATCAATCCAAATAATTACTACTTCTGCCAGCAACCTTTTACTTGAAATTTTTCTGAATGGTCTCCAAACATGGTCATTACCTCATCCATTTCAAGGACATTTGGCCTCGTGGAATAATAGCATGTCACTTTTGGGGACAAAATATCCTGTGAAAACCATCTAGTCTATCCATTCAGATCTCAATTCATATTACTTTACATTATTCACATTATTTCTATGTACTGAGGGCACTTCTCCGTTAAGACGGGTTTGTTAGCTCACACCATTTTAAATAAAGTCTAAATGTGCTGACTTATGATTTGCTTCTGATTTCTGCAGTGTTTTAGGCTCATAATCTGCCCTCTGCTCTAGTTTAATCTCATAGTCCTAGCTAGAGACTAGGACAGGAAACAAAAGGAAAGAAGCATATCTTGACATTGTTGTAATCAACTGAATTCATTGACGTCTGTCAAAGGACAGACCTTAATTCTTAAAACTGTGGACATTATTATTTTTTGTAGTGTTTTCATTGTTCTCAAGATGTGAGTTTGATGATTTAATGAATTAATAAATTAAATTAAGGCTTAAATATGTAAAAAGATAATTTGTATGAAGAAAGTATGGAAAAATGTGGTAGAAAAAGAAGTATGAAGAATATGCTCCAAAGAAGTGCCAAAAGGGAACTCAGAAAAACATGCAAGAGCAGTAGCATTGTTTGTGCTGAATAGTGGCAGCAGGACTTCATATGCCTTGTATTTTGGGGTAGTGGATAGATAGAAGTCTGTGACCCCAGAGGACATGCTGGGCTTTTTTCTTGTCCTTTGCTGCAGATTTACCTTTCTATTGAGAGTCTATTTATGGAGAGGGTCTGCTGCAGAGCTGTGCTCTTGTGCAAGAAGGTGGTATGTCACGCTGTGGGTTCTTTTTGGATCAAGATCTTCCCCTGGATGGAGGAAGGTTGATAGTTCTTGAATGTCACAGACACCAAGGAAAAAAACTGAGTGTATTGCTCACTCTCTCAATGGAAAGGGATGCTTTATTTTACCCATTTTGAAGAAATAAATCATTGGGGCCCAGGAGATAACTATCCCTGGCCTTATTTCTCCCTCACTTTAAACAGACAAAGAAACTACACAAAATTCTTTTTGGTTTCCTAGATATACCTTAGAAATTGGTTTGTGTTAGTTAAGGACTGGGATAACTCAGAAAACATTCAAAAGAACATCCAAAAAAGTAATAGGAACTTTAAAAGAAAGAAATTTAAAACAACTGCCATTCAATGTGAATAATACTATTTCAGCAATCCCAAATAGGATACACTGGATTGGGAAAGTTGCTGCATTCTGTAAATAGATCTACTTTAGGGCTGTAAGTCTTTGAAGCTAATTGAAGTCACTGGATCTGCATGAATTTTATGATTGAACCTTAGTGTGTAATAACAGGGATACTCTTGAATGTCTGGAATGAAATTTAAAAGCAAATGAACTAAAATTGACAAAAGAAACAGAAGATTAAAGATGATTCTTGTTTCTCAGTTGTACAAGAAGATAAAGTTAAAAGAAAGCCTTTTGCCTTTCTTTCTCAGGCCATAAAAATCTTATAGCCAAAATATTGCATCTAGTCCTAGTTTCTGTTTTGTTTGTTTCACTAACCTATTGTATTACTGATTAATAATTAGTAAGTGGATTCTAGAGGCTGTTTCAGGTTAATTACTTTTTAAAAAATAATGTCAAAATTTAATGTATTCAAAAGACAATAATTATTTTTGCTATTTAAAAATGCACAGCACAAGTAAGCATACTGAAAAAAATACTATCTTCATCATAGTTTAATTAGGCTGCTGCAAAGTAGCTACTTGCTATAATATCTGATTTTTATCTCTTTTAAAAAAATTGACTTTACTTATTATATTGGCTGTTCTCCAGTTTAGAATTTACTGATACTAATCCGCAAATTTTTTTCAGTCTCTTATTAAGATTTCTTTACTGAGACATTAATGTCTTAAAACATCCTCATGTAACTTTTATTCTTCAATCTGAAATCCCAGCTGTGTGCAAGATAATAAAAAGGTCTCATCTATTTTAGTAGGATCAAGATTTCATTCTAGCATAGCAAATAACAAGCTTTGTAGCTGAATGCATGAGGAAAGTACTCATATTTGTGACAAACTGTCTGTCTAACCTTTTTAAGTGCAACCATGTCTGAATGCACCGCATTGTTAATGGGAACTGGTGTTTTACTTTTATTTTTAGATTCAGTATTAGCACACAGCAGCAAGAATTCAAGTAAAGCCTCTTGCACCAGTAATCAAAGGAGTTTTGACAGCAATGGCTGTGTAGTTAATTGAAAGCTGATATACTTTTATTTGGGCTTGTATCTTTGGTTCTCAAAGAATAAGGTTGTTGGCTCCCAGAGCCCAGACAAAGAGGAGAAAATGCTGAACAACTGTGACAGGGATGTTTCAGACATAAAAGCTTTACAGAAGCCAAGCTGCTTTCATTGTGGCAGTGAAGAAGATAGCTCATCTGAGGGGGATTTACGCTGGTGTAAACAATACCCTGAATGTAGACCATTTACCATGTTTATGCATTAGTCTGAATGTGTTGGTGAGTTGATTAACCACAGTAAGTTCCAAGGAAGATTCCTGGGCATCATTTGAGTCAAATTCTGTCATGTGTCTCCAGTTTGAGATATTTCCAGGATCCAACCAGTCTGTATCTCCTGAAATAGTAGCATTTTGTACCCTTGTGACTGCAACAGCAGTTATGATCTGAGAGAAGATTAATGGCAGATTTCTATTTTGGATATTGGTTTGAGTCTGACAGCAAGGAAGAGGAGAGAAGAACTTTGACTGGCCTGATATGAGATCTCAACACAGTCACAACTGTGCGGGGAATTTAGATCTCTGCAGTGAGTTTCCTAAACAATAGCCAAAAGCTTTCAAACAAACAAAAACAAAAACAAATAAAATATCCAAGTTTTAGTAGAAAATAAAGAAGGTTAATTATATTTTTTTTAATACAGAAAAGAGGATGGAGTAGTAATAAAAGGGATTGTCAGCCAACATCCCCTATTCCACCTTGTCCTCGTTAGGTAGACCATTGTCTCAGCTATCTCAGTGGCTTTCTGACATGCAGCAAAATGCACAACCCCTCTGGACACTTTTTGCAGTGCCTTGGGTCCAGCAATGTCTCCAGTTCCTGTTTTTCGCAGCATTATCTTTGATGCTTTTGGAGCTGCAGGCTGTCTTCCTCTGTATGCTCTTCTGGTAGCCTTTCTTCCTCTAATTTCTTAGAAATCTCCTCTGTGGATCTGTGCAATTCCTACCAAAAAAACATTTTCCCTCATCCTCCAGAGGGTTATACATGACCTCCAGCTCCCTTTTTAAGAAGTGTAGTGACTACACTAAAAAAAAACCCACAAAAAAAAAACAAAGAAAGGGTACAGTCTGTCATAAGGCTGATCTTGCTAAAATCCTCAAAAAGGAAACTGGTCCTCCTACTTCTGTTGCCATGACAATGAACATTTTTACAGAAAGCCACATTGTGGCTACAAAATATATTGTATAGCAGTTCATACAAAGCAGTAGCATCATAGCAATTAACTTCCTGACTCAAACTAACTGGCTGCCAACCCCAATATCCCTTTTCTGATGGTGATTAGTACCAGATGCTTCAGAGAAAGATGACAATAAATTAGTTTTAAGCAATTATGCAACAAATTGTCCACAGAGAACTTTTCTAACTGCTTTTAGTTAGAGATTAGTTCATTACATAAGTCAGTGGTTGGTGGGTTTTTTTAATCTATATAGCTTTCCTCTGCATTGTAACTGTAACTGTTCTCACTGGACATACAAATGCTTAGTTGTCTTTAATTGTCTTTTAAAATCTGATTTCCAAAGCTGCTTGTGGCTGTGAGTTAGGATCAATAGATTTATATTGCTTAATTTTTTAAAAAATCTGTTCCTCATAGATCAACTTCTCTTTTGATAAAAGCTCTGTGATTGTTATGTTTTGTATTATATGTTTTGTCTCTACTATATCTTATCTTACTTGCTTTTCTCACAAAACTGAACAACCCATACATTTTTATGTTTGCCCTGCATATGCGTTGGTCCCTGTCTGGATAAACTCTGACCACATCCTCTAAGTGCAGTCATGTCTCTTGGGAATGAGATAAAAGCACAGTCTGAACTGTACTGATTATCACAATAATCAGTACTGGGATGTACTGATGACATCATAGCAGCCTCAGTATTTATTTCTAACTTAGCTACATAAAAAAAACCTACATAATATCTACATAAAACCTTTCTAACTTACCTACATATAAAAAGATGTGGGAGTTGAGTGTGTGAAAAGTATGAAAGGAATAAAGGGGTAAAAGGTACAAATGTAAAAAAAGAAATAAAAATATTGACAATTACACCAGAATGTTCTGTTTTAAAAAATGCAGAAGAAATTCTCTTCTCAACACAGGAGAAAAGCATTAAAACAAGAAAAATCCACTGACTAAACAGACACTTGGAGAAGCTCTTGGCTCACCCAGACAGTGGTTGGAAACTGGTGCAGATCATCCAAGAGACTTTGGCAGTCAACCTGAGAAGCATTCAGACACACTGCAACTTTTTTGGGTCCTAATAAACTAAGGGTGTCTTCTGCAAACAGCTGATTTACTCACTTAAGGACTAAGTGTATTTGTTCCTTTTCTGAGCTAAAGACAAGATCATTAAGGCTAAAATAAGAACAGATTTGGGGACACTTGAGAAAAAAAGAAATATTTTCTTGCCACAGAGTTATCCTGAGTTTCAACTAAGATGCAGTAATGGTTTTACCCCCTTCTAATAGAAATTGCTGTCACAATATTAATTATTCTTTTGTCCAAGAAAAAGCAACGTTTGAAATAATAATAAAGAAAATAAAAATACTTTGTATCAAGAATATTACTAACAAGTCAGCTGTAATTCCGTTTGACACACACACTTTTAAATTTCAAGTAAAACCTGAATTCAAACCTGACTGAATATCGGTTGATTAAAAAGAAACAAATAAAAGATACCTTGGGCTTGTTATTTAGATTCATGCCATAAACAGAATTTTATGTATTTTTGCAGCTGAGTTATGGAATATTTACCCTTTTTAGTACTTCGAAGATGTACCTTGGCAAATATGAGTACATTATAAATTCAATCAAATAAAATACTTATGATTAAGTTAAATATACAAGCATGCAATAACACCACTAAACCTTTTTTTGAGGATTTTAAATAGGTCTATCTTTATTTTGCATATATTAATTTAAAACAAGTATTTTATGAGCAAATTCCTGTGCAGCAAAACATTCTGGTGCCCACAATTATAAAATAAATATGTCAGAAAATTTATTATAAGATGATTTACAGCTTGTAGTTGCTGGTATTTACCTTAGAAAACGAAGCCTGGATAGGTAAGATAAGAAAGTGAGTGTGACTCATAAATGATTGCTACTATGCCCATTTGAAAGAGTAGAAAAGTTTTTAAATAAGCTATTAAAGACTTGATCAAAGACCAAGACCACAGTCATGCACAAGAATGCATCCATATATCTATTTCTAGAGTCCTAATACCACATCCTAATTCGGCAGAGTATGTCTTTCCTGAGCAGGGAAGGGATCTTGGGAAAGGGGAAAAAAAAGACATCTGAATTCCCTTCTCTATTCATTTTGTAAAGGTAATTACAAACTGGTCCAAATCAAATTATCACTGAGTGCTACTGTTAGTGCTGTCCAAATTACAGGAGAGCAATTTTCAGAAAAATGGGCAGGGTCTGATTTTCACCAGAATAATATGCTACTAGTATGTCTGCCCAAAAGCCAAAATTATCTCCTCAGCTTATTAAAGAATAATCTGCAGAAAATATCTAAGGCACTTCTGTATTTAAAAGGAAGTGGAGAGTGCGTGGAGCAGATAATTTTCACAGGAGCTGGTTTGAAGGGGAAAAACACACCCATAAGTGATCTTGCTGTAATCTATTTCATATTAGAGACCCAATCTCCAGTTCCATTGCACAGTGCTTGTAGGGGGTGACAAGTTAGCATAGCCACGGTGCAGTCTGCATTTTAAATGCTCCATAATTGAGTCTTTATTCATTTCTTTGCAGGATTACTTGTAATTGCAGTGAGGCCCTCGATCGTTTGGTGGTGGCCTGCACAGAGAGATCGAGCGTCCAATTGAATTAAGGCAAATGTCCTTCAGTGGGGAATTGCAAAGGAGAAATTGAACAGAAAAGAGATGGAATATTCTATTAATCGGGGGCATGACTTTTCAGTAGAGGTCACAGTACATAATTCAGGTCTACTAACAGCATACAGGCTGAAGTGAATACAATAAATTGATGTGGGTGGTGCAATAATTGCAGGCTCAGAACAGCATATACTGCCAGAGGGTCTTTGAAGGGCAGAGGATCAAACAGAGGTTGCATTTAGGATTTACAAGGGGTAGATTCCTGTGACCTTGGTGGCAGCAAAAGCACAGCTGTGAACCTGAGCAGATGGCTAAAGCAAAAGAGTTCCAGAATACAAATTGGTCTTGGAAACAGCGTTAGACCAACTTACATTGTTTTGTTTCAGTTCTGATAAATATAATGAAGTTTCAAATTGAGAATCCTCCTCCTTTTTTACTTAGCCTATTAGACTAGGACCACTGCACTCTATAATGATACACTCAATTTCATCAGTGAGCAGTAATTATTGCTCCTACTTGCATGGGAGACCTCTGAGACTACCCCAGGTCATTCTTGAGAAATGCTGTGGTTGATTAAGCACTATAAGGGTCATTCTTCCTTCAAAACAAGCACTGAATTAAAATCCTACCCTGCAACAGATAGTGATGCTGTTTTCAGCTGAGATATAAAGCAAGGTACAAAAACATTTTAATTAGAAGTGAATGTGTTACTTTGAGCATCTCAATTAAATTTCCTTTGTTCGCTACATCTGGCCCAAATTCTACTTGTTTAGTCATTATAAAATTTGTCAATATAGATCTACTGTGTGCTCTCATTTTTCAGGCCTTTCTCCTTATAAAGGTAAATTAGACATCAGTAAAATTAAAGTTTTTGAAACATTTGTTATTCTTTCTCATTTGTTATTATTTCTAGAAGCTTTGCCTAATTTTGACTGACAAAGCTCTAATGGACTTAAATCAAAGGATTTAAGCGGGTGTCAAAATCAGTACCTTATATAGTGGCGTATATACCACCCTTATATAGTGGTATAAATACATACCACTATAATTACTTTATTTTTTTTTAAATTTTGACTTTTATGTAAATTCATTAATTTGATACCACTGAGAAAAATATTTGCATCATAAATATTTTTGTTAAATATACTTAATATGTTCTCAGAAACAGAATAGCTCAGCTGACAAACCTGATTTATTTCTACACCTATCTGAGATTCTAATTCCTCAAGCTAGAATAAGAAAAACTTTTGTACTGCTCTGCTGTATGAATCTTCTACTCATAACAGGCAGCTTGCATAAATGCTAAAGGTGTTTCAGAAGTTATTAATGAACAATCCTCTCTGTTAATTTGAAAGAGAATTTAAAACAGAGATGCATTGTAAACCTTCATCCTCCTCTCTGTGATTCCCATTTTCTTTTGATCATAGCAATCAACTCACATTACTAACCTGAATCTTGTATCTTAGAGATGAAATTCACAAAATTCCCACAAGTGTTTCTCAACAAACAGAGCAATCAATCCCTTAAGCCAAAATAAAGTCCCTTCTGAAAGAAGAAATGAACTAGTCAATTAATGTGTTTTTATAGCAGGATAATTTGGAATGAAAAATTATTATTGCACAGCATTTTTGAAGTGCAGCTCGAAAAAACATATCAATATTAAAACCTTTCTGTTAGTAATGTAATCTCACACTTGTGTGTGGGGAAATAATTTTAGAATGATCTGGTTTTTATAATGTACATGTATCTCACAGTGGACTGTAAACATGACATGCATAATTAGAAGAAGAGAGGGAAACAAATTGACAGAGTAGTGAACCATGCCACAACTCAGTGTTAGAAGCTGTTCTCTGCAGTAAAACCTATTTACTGAAACTCCGGTACTGTGTTCAATTTCAGTCTACTTCATGCCATAAAGGTAGGCAGGCTACAGGAGTTAAGGAAGAGTTATAAGAGACAACATGGTGCAGAAGGCAATGGTCTGTAACCACACACAAAGAAAACACTGTGGGCAATGTTAAAAGCCACATTGTTAACACAGAACTGAAACCATAATAAGCATAGTGAAAAATAGATGAATAGAGATAATAGATTGAAGTTAAGACAAGAACAATGTATTCTTTGTCAAAAATCTTCTTACTGGAGTTATATGAACATGTAGAATAATGTCCCATAAGAAATACTAGAAAACCTATAAATGGGACTGGTGAAAAAACTAGGAGGAATGTGACAATAAATGGTTGTCCAGGAATACAAATTAGATGACCTACTGCCACCAAAACTCCTTGCCCTTCCAATTTCCGTTAGCTGAAACCTATGCAGATACATTGCAAACAAAAATAAAAACAAAACAAAACAAGACAAAAAAACAACAAACAAAACACCCACCAAAAAAAACCCAAAACAAAACAACAACACAAAAAACCCAAAACAAACAAACAAACAAACAAAAACAACAAAAAAACCCACAAAAAACCAGAAGGAAATTGAAGGTATTCCAGCCCAGATAATTTTTGTTCCCTGCTCTTCTGTTTCTGTGTCTTGGAGTAAACCAGGCGCAGGGTAAGTAAAAGAGGCTGAAAGCACAGTGATTACTAGCACAGTCAGACTGAGTAGGTCTGACTTAAAGTTATACTAGGTTTAGACAGTAGTAGGAGTTCTGAAGCAGTTTTTTTTTTATTATTTATTTTGGAGAGGGGGTGAGAGGATGAGGGGAATTTAAAGGGCAGAAAAATATTTGCATGAAAATAACTCCTCTCTGATGCTTTGTCTTGATATATGCTCCAATAGTGCATGTATAACCTTGAAGATCACTGCCCAATGCCAAAAAATTCATTAGCTTCTGGACTGGAGCTATTTGTAAGTGAACAATCATACTGACACAGCAAAATTAATCATTAAGACTATTATAATAAAGTTGTGAAGTCTTCAAAAATTCTTCCTCTACACTGTTGTGGCAATCATGAAAGTTATTACTGAATGTGAATCAACGTGCCTTCTAAACATGTGTTCATATATTTAGTCTGCTGCACACTCACGAGAAAAATAACTGCAAGCAGAAGAAGATATTATTTCCTTTTAGCGTAAGGCCTATGGAATTCACATGGGCAGTCAATACACAGGACATACTGGATGCATAAAAGGGTTTTTTTTTTTCTGAAGAAAATTATAATTTTTGTTTTAACCTGTTGAGTCTCAGGACAAAAGCCCTAGCAATGAAGGATAAAGGGTTATGTCATGGGCATTTCTTCAAGATCTTTGTTGCTCTTGCTCATTTGCTTGGACAAAACTGGATAAAACTCTTCTAGCAAGCACTCATTTCCTGCAAGACAGATGTGGAGCCTGTATTGAGATAATTAACCGAAAATGGAGGATTTTGTATAATTTCCTGGATTTCATTGCCTTAAATTTTCTCTAATAATTATTATATTCTCTGTGTTTCATAACTTTTATGCCCTTAAAAATTGTTCTTACAGGAGTCTTCTCTGATGTCACCAAGCAAGTCTTCTAACAGGAAAAAAGTCAGGAACACCTATAGCTGGACAGCTATTTACCTGCATATCCCAAAAAGAACAAAAGAGTTCGGAAAAAAGCCTTTTTTAATGATGGTGTTCACATTCAATTTAACAGACCACTTGTTTGTACATCCTTCTGCCTTTATACATGGCTGCCTTTTTTGCGATGTCCTGAATCATGTTTCACTTAATTATCTATTAAGCGATATTTTGTTTCACTTAATTATCAATTCTCTCCTACCTAGTCCTAACTGCAGACTGAACCGATGGAGTTTGTTAGATTCCTCAAGTAAGGCTCTGTGGGAAATGAAGGCTGCAGCTGCATGTGGCCCCTCCTTGCAGGGGTGGTGGCACTGGTATGTCTGGTGAAAGAGAACAGAAGTGCAGTATGTCCAGAAAAGCATTGATGTACTTATCTGCTGTACTCATTCCTTCAGGAGACTGACAATGTGGTTTGCCATAGGTCTTTTTTAGTCACAGTGAGGGTATGAGCAGCAGGAGAACCCTAAGTTCACAGTAATTTTCAATACTGTAATGAAAAACATGACTGCATGGTAGTGTCGACCTTCTCTACCTAATTCCAAATAATGTCAGCATATGTCTGGTCCCAAAAACAGTTTAATCACATTTTCTCAAGAAATAATTTTGGTATCATCTGGGACAACATTCTATTCCACTAGGAAAAAAATTCAATATAAACATAAGATAGGGGTCATTCTTCCTTTAAAAATACAGTAACAAAGAAAAAGCTTGAGGGCTCGTACTCCTAATCAGTACATAAGAATTAAGAAAGATCTTGTTAAGCTTGAAAATTGTAAAGATATAATTAAGAGATCTGTTCTTATCTTGTCCAAGAATGTGAGATGGAATTTAAAACATTCATTAAAACAAAAAATCGAGTTTTCCCAGCAAACCGGAAAGAAAGTATATGTTCCCAAATCCCTGTTTGCATCCTTGCTCAGATAAATTCTGCACTCTCATCCTCTGCTCCCACTGTCTGAATGGCACATGTCACTGGTAGCAAAGGTAGATGAAATTCAGTTGCTGCCCTGGCAGTGTCCAGAAAAAAGATGTGACAAAATAATTTGGTTATTTCCAGGGTTGTTTGAAGTTCCCATAACTGCCTAAGTAATCTCCTTCAAAATTTTTCTGATCAGGTCAAGGTAATGACTCCTTAGAGATGTTTTTCATGAAATCCTAATCCTCACACCCACTGGAAAAACTAAGCCATGCTCAAAATTTTTCAAAATCTTCTTGTGACTGATGTAAGCAATATACTAAAATCCCACTTTAGGTCTGCCCCACTGGAGAGGTATTCACACAGGAAACTGTTTCACCCGGCATACAGTAGGAACCCTGAAGAAATAACAAACATAAGTTCTTAGGAAATTTATGAGTAGTGAACTAATGAAAAATACAAGCACATTTCCTATTTTTTTGTTCCAGCACTAAGGATGCAAAGTGGCTGCACAACTTTATCAAGGAGCCAAAAAAGGAAAATTTTAGAAACCATTTACAGGGGTTTTTCCTTATTCCAGTGATGTGTCTGTTCCTAACATCCTAGCACACTGCTGAATGGGAAAATAATCTCTTTCAAAGCACATTAGTAAAATTTTTTAAAGGTACATATGAACATAACACACAAACCTGTATCTCCTGCAGGTGATATAAGTCATAGTTTAAAACCTGACTGGAAATCAGATACTGCTACTTTATAGTTTGTCTTAAAGTTAATGAAAACCTAACATTTGACGTTAATACCTTCCTGGATAGACCACTTTTCTACAAAGAAGAATATCAGTGTTTCAAAAACAGTTGCTGCATGGTATTGGCCAAACCCTGTACATATCTATCCCCATTTAAGGATGTTGCCTAGAACAAAATAAAAGCAACCTAACAAACAGTCACAGTTCATATATTCTTGCAGGTATTTAAATAGTTGATATTTGACATATGAAGTACAGATAAAAATCACAAGATTGTACTTGTAGAGAGCAGCTCTTCCTCCTCTTCTTGTATTAGATGGGTAAGCTTGGGGGGTTTTTTTGAAATTGCAAATTAATAGCTGACATTTCTTTTTCCTCACATTTTCTAAGCTGATTAATTCTGAGAACCAATTCCAGCAAAGGTATCAAGCCAGACTATATTAAGTGATAAGGATTACACTAATTCATCCACAGCATCTTGATAAACAATCTTTCAGTGATGGATGAGAGGAATTTAATTTCTACCAACTGCAGGCTGAATTCCTTCAGAGTTTTATGACCTACTGAAAAAGGTCTTGTATACAGACATATAAACTGATTCCAGCAACCAAAGTAATCAAAATAGCTTCTGCCTGATTACCAGCTGCAAATCTGCAAGCAGTAGTTTGTGCATTAGTAGTATTATATGCTCAAATAAGAATAGATTTATAGAGACACTTTAGGTGGATTTTGATACTCCTTTTTCATGGATGTGGTCTCCTGTCCTGCTCTGGAAGTGCTTGGCATCTCCCAGGGGCTGCATCCTTATTAGGCAATGATTCGTGCTGAACTCCATCTAACTGGGAAAAATTACATGGAGCCAGTTTAGTACAGAAGGAAATATGAATTTTCCCAACAGATAAGCAATCCTGAAAGAGACCATCTCAATCAACATAAACATTTTGCAAAAATTATGCACTTCAGTTGTGATCATTTACCCAGTTGGAAAAAGGACCACAAAAAAAAATCATATCAGATAATCTGGCACCATAAATTTCTGTATGATAAATACACAAAATAGCATACTATATGCATGTGTTTAATTTCTTATAACACTTACTTCACTGAATTTTCTTCAAATATTTTTCTGCCTTATGAAAACCATTCTATATATATATATATATATACAGTAAAATGTTTATAGGTAGAAGATAATTTCTATTGGTGTTTTGCATGATGTATGCACATTTAGCTTATGTAGTCCAGCACTTTAAAATACAATTTTTCTCCTAAAAATTACTGATATATACATAAGGTGTTTCAAACTAATGTCACTAATTTTCTTATCCATTGTCAGTCCTAATAGGCAGATCTTTAAATCCTTGGGAAGGACAATATCAAACATTTCATCTATTATAAGACCTGTTTTATTTGAAATCAAGCACTTTGGTGATGTTTCTCTTTTCAGGAATAAAAACAAGGAACATTGTTTTCATTTTGTTACTGAGAACAGCATGATAATGAAAAATGCAGATCAAAGATTTGGCAAGACATAATTACTTAAAGAGTAGTGGTATGTACACAGATTTCAGGTAAGGAGCCAAAACATAACACTATGCTACTGGTCAGATTTCTATACCACAAAAAAAAAAAAAAAAAAGTGGTTAAGAAATCCATCTAAATATCCAGTTACATATAATTCTTCATTGTCTTTATTCCTTGTGAAAGAAAACTTGCATCTTGTAATATTTATACTTAAAAAGTAGGGTCAAGGTCATTTGGTGTTATGGAATGAGTTTTCATGCTCTGTGATAGTATGTCATCAAATGGCTTGGGCTGGAAGGGACCTTAGAGATCATTTTGTTCCAACCCCTATGCCATGGCCAGGGACACCGTGCTGGCCATGACTGCACTTTGAGCCATGCTGCACTTTGAGCAGTTACTCAAAGCCCCATCCAGCCTGGCCTTGAGCACTTCCAGGAAAGGCATATCCACAACTTCTCTGGGCAACCTGTTCCAGTGTGTCACTACCTTCCAAGTAAAAATGCCTTCTAACATCTAATCTAAACATATCCTCTTTCAGGTTGAAGCCATTTCCTCTTGTCCTATCACTACATGCCCTTGTAAAAGAATCCCTGTTGGGCTTCCTTGTGAGTCTCCTTCAGGTACTGGAAAGCTGCAATAAGGCCACTCCAGAGCCTTCGCTTCTCCAGTAGGATCAATTAAATTATCTCATAGGAAAGGTACTCCATTCCTCTAACCATCTTCACTGCTGTCCTCTGGACTGCCCTAACAGGTCCATGTCCTTGTTGTGCTGGGCAACCCAGAACTTTACTCAGTACTCCATGTGGGACTTCACAAGGGAAAAATAGAGGAGGAGAACCTTCTTTCCATGCAGCCAAGATATGACTGGCTTTCTAGACTGCAAGCTCACACTGCTGGCTCATGTCTGCACCCACCAGTGCTCCCAAGCCCTTTTCAGCAGGGCTGCTCTCTATCCATTAATTCTCCAGCTCATGTTAATATTGAGGGTTACCCCAGCCCAGGACCTTACACCATATGAATATCAGCATCAATGGTTGTACTTCCACTGCAAAGTTACTTGCAGTGCTCTTTGCCTTGAACTCTCACTTCTAACTGTGAGTGAAACCAATCCTTTCTTTCATTTGTTTCAAGCCTGAATCAAAATCTTATACTTTTTCCTTCTTTCCTCCTCCCTCTCCCAGTTGTCTGGAATGACTCTTCTTGGGGAATTATGTCATTACTTAAATTTATTAAATTGCATTAGTGAATGACCTTTATGCTAATTATTATGAAAATACATAGGTTGAAAATAGCAAAGTTAAACACTAACTTCAGGAGGCTGTCAGGATTTGACAGGACTAAATCACTCGTACAAACTTTCTGTTAAATAAAAACTCCTATAGCTAAGACCCATTAAATTTTTCATTAATGTCAGTAGCATTTCATTAAGTGTTTTCCATAGCTTCTTGTATAATGTTTATATAAAGAGTCTTGCTTATATAAAGAGTCGGGCTTATATAAATTCAACAATGCATGAAATCTCAACTCTCAAACAGTGCAAAGAGTCAATGACATTAATGTAGAACTGGTGACTTCTCTCCTTTGCAAATATAGCTGAAACAGCAGTTTTCAACAATGGATTTTATCTAAATTAACTTTATTTCACACTCAATTTGTTGTGCATAGTTTACCCTGTCTTTCATGCCAATTAACTTTCAGAAATGCTTGGTGCGCAAAATGAGGAAGATCTAAATGAATTAAATTGGAACTTAATTGTACTATGTGATAATAGCTGCTTTGCAGTTGACACAGTGGTTGCCATTAATGCACATGTGTTTTAATAAGTTGTATTTGTAATGTATTCACCTCAAAACCATCTGGGAAGCTAAAGTAAGTAACAGTTTCAAAAGCCTGAAATCTCTTCTGTTGTCATATTAAAGAGGGGAAAAAATTTACTTGATTAACCAGCAAAGATGCTAAAGACATCACTTTAAGAAGTTACATGATACCAAGTGGGAATGAAATCTCTTGTGATTCTTTCTGCTCATCATTAGTAAAGCCAATTAGTTAGCAGAATGCCCATTCCTTTTAGGTGCATTACAAACACAACTGAGTATCATTAACTTGCCATGAATGTGATAACCTCAGAAGTAAACAATATGTTTTTCAAACGCTGACCTAAATGTTAGGAGACATTTTCCACTGGCTAGAATATCAGTCTAGCAGACAGAAATAATGGATATTTGTGTCAGGCTCCTCCACAGACTGAATCTGGTTATTTCTGAAATTTCTCACCTCTAATACTGGAGATATATGTATACACATAATGTCACCTGTACTTACATATATCTATATATATGTATATACGCATTTTCACAGAGATTAGTTAATTGTGAAAGTTCTTTAAGATTTGTGGATGGACTTTTTAGAATAGAAAGAGGTAGAGCATCTACAGGAATATTAAATAAACTAATGTGAATGTGTGATCTTTATGAATGGTTTAGAAATAGTAAGAATTTGTTTTCTAGAATAACAGTATTTATTTTCATGTGAGCTCTTTTCTAAATTTATATATGATATAATTCACTCCTATAGGCACTGTTATTGTCTGCAAATACAAATGTGAGTGTTACACTCAATACAACCCAAGGTTTCTCATCTCCTGGGGGACCATTTTAAGCACAGAGATAGTGGCCACAGAAGTGGCACAGAGGTAGTCTAAGATAGTCTATCTCTATGCGACTTCTGGACCTCAAAGCTCTGGAACATGGCCACTGCCAACATCTCTTCTAAATATCGTGACTACAAAATGAAAATTAGCTGTCTTAGCCTTTTCTGGAATTTTGGATGCTCTGGGGAGAAGCATTCCACCTAGACTCCTGGAGCCACAAGAATGACTTTTGGGAATCATAAATGCTGGAAACATGTATGACATTTCCCTCTCAATTGCGTCTTTTCTCTCTACCCTTATCTGCTTGGAAAGAAAGGAACCAAAAATGAATGAAGAATTGCAAATCTTCGATTTCTAGTTGCCTTCCTACATGGGCAATATCCAGATGGGAAAAGTCACATGGCCCTAAAATGAAACAATGCATTTGTAAAAATTATCTGTAGAATGGGATGTATAACAACAGTATTGTTTACAAGCCTGCCTTTACCATCTATTTCATACCACATAATATTGAAGTGCCGAACAGATCAGGATTACGACCTGATGATACAAGACAACTTTCTGGGATGATTTCTGAAATATAGGGTAGACTAAAAAATTAATGAAATGTTACATAAAATTTAGGAGGAAAGTTCTTGCATTAGCATTCTTGGGAAACAAATCTCCTTCTCACTGATGCAAAAGCAAGCAATGTTGTGAAGCACTTCACAACACAACGTGGAACTGGGACTGGCTGTTTCCTAATGAAATCCAGAGAAGCCAAATTAGAAACCTCTGTACAATTTCACAGGACTCAGAGGGATGCCCAGCATGATGCTCCACTCAGATATCTGCACTCTTGTGAAGAATAGTTGATGAAGTGTAACATGTTTGCCTGGAGGCATGACCCGTATCAGTGCTAATTTTGCAGATTGAAGGATCAAGGAGTAATTAGACAAGCAGGGGCATCATTAAAATGTAGCATGTTTTGCTTTTATTCTCATAATTTTCAAATGCATTTGAGTTGTTTAAAAAGGAGAGACAAGTCAGTGCTTGTTGCATTATTAAAATTCTGAGCTATGTTTTAAATCGTAGTGCATACAACGTTTCTCAAGACAAATTGCTATACCTAAGCAGTTGTTTCAACCACTCTAGGAGATAAAAAAGCTAACTAGTTACACTCATTTTCCAGCAGTGGCAGAGGTTTGTCTGTGATCCTTTAAGGATTTGCTGAAACAAAAGTATATCTCATTTGCAGCCATAGTAATCAGCTTACCTTTAATCTTTTGTTTTCTTTATAAATAGTAAAGATTTATATGCTTTGAGCTCTCTAAAACCAGAGCTGCCATAGATCATCCAAGAGAATTAATCTTTGTTCTTTGCAACCTGATTTCTGAAAACTGGGGGCAATGCAAAGAAGTCAATGCAAGAAAGTGAAATAAACACATTTTTTCCCGAATTCTGGGGTTGCTGTCACTAAGTTAAGATGTGAGAAAAAGCATTTTTCTTCCAGGAAAAAATTTCATTCCAAGAACAGTTTTTAGGTAGATCTTTATTCATTCAGATTTCACTGAAAATCCATTGACACAAAATTTGTTGGCAAATTGCTGTCTTTCATTAAAAAGCCTCAACACAGAATACTAAACACCAAGAAAGGATTAAAACAACCAATCAGCAGAGCTGCTCACCATGCTGTTGTATGTTAGAATTTGGCAATGCTGCTGGAATTAGGGTCTAAGCTTCAAACTGAACCAAACCAGATGTTAGCAATACAGTTTATATGTGCAAACCGTAACTGGCTTCTTAATTTCTTGCTTTCTCTAGTTGGAATGTTAATTAATGTAGTTATGATTAATAATAGCTTGGCTAATTGCTATTTTTCCTTCTCTGTAAATGTCCTTTTTATTTAAAGAGAGTGCTTTGTTTAATTTGTATTGTATGTTTTTGAAGTCCCGATTTATTTGTCCCCCCATATTGCTTATTAGAAATGCATGACAAAGTGATAATTACAGTCAGATCTGGGCAAAGCATGTCACATGTTCAAAAGTATTATTTAAATCTATAACTGAGTATACCAACTTAGTTTGTGCAAATGGAAATTTCAGGTAGAGATTCAAATAATATCAATAAAATGAAAAAAAAATAATGAAAATTATGACTACTGTAGAAGGGTCATAACCAGGCTAAATGACAAGGAGTAATAACCTTTACAGTTAAGACCATGTAATGTACCAAAGGGCGACAATTAATTTCAGTTGTCTGAAACTAAGGCATCTGAACATCACAATCTTAACACAGCTGTAAACTAATTAGGAAGCCAGGTGCTACACATCTTATATTAACTTTTTCTATGAATTAACAGAAGCTTTGGAGTCTTAGAATCACCTAAATCACGAGACATTAGTATTATACTTCTGGAGTGGTAGGTGTACTTCTCTCCATTAGAAATTTTGTTGGTTTTATAAAGCTGGTCAGTGCCCTCTGAATTTTATCTTTCAATTCCTTTTACTCTAAATGTGTTGAATATTGAGAAGACTATTGAGAATTCTTCTCATTCCATTGAGATCTAATGGAACATGCAAGTTTATTTTGTTTCTCTGGGTTTTGCTTTTTTTTTCCTTTATTTTTTTTCCTTTATTTTTTTTTCCTTTGTTTTGTTCTTCTTTTTTTGGTGGAAGTGAAACTATATCCTTTGAACTTTCCTGAATCACTTTGTTTGTCTTACTGGATCATGAGACTACCTGAAAAGCAGGTGACATTATAGATCCTCCTTTCACTAGTGTATATCACGTGGGAAAAGATTTACATTATTTTGATGACGTTAAAATTATGATGTGATGATGTGATCCTGTTCCTATAGTTTGAATCTTAATAGTTCCTATGGGTTGAATCTATAGTAGATTTTTGCTCATAAAGCACTGACAGTTGTTTTTCATCTTTCACAAGGGACAACAGCTGGTCAGTTTGACAGAATGACCTTTGAAACAATATAAACACATAAATGGTGATCTCAGGATTCTTCTGAGCCTTTACTCCAAAGGATTTTTAAAATGTTCTTTGGATTTTTAAAATGTTCTTATCCATTTAATGATATTTTTCAGGGCTTTCCTCCGGACAATTATTCTTCCTGAAATCCCTGTATGCAGTTCATTGTGTATTTAACATTTAACAAGGAACTTCTTTCACATTAAAACTTATTTCTTTTACCCTGAAACATATGATGGTTGTAGTCTGACAGACAGGCTATGATGGCAATGGCATGATAATAAATAAGATCCTATTCTATGTAGGACTTGACCCGTCTCTGCTTGGAAGGAAAACTTTAGGGTGAGCAGTGTGTGTGACTCTTTAAGGTTACTGTAGTACAATACTGCAGACTAGAGTGAGTATTTTAATAAGCAGAAAAATGAGTATTTGTGCTTTTCCATTGACATTTACCAAATGACTTTTAAGACAAAAGCCTTGACCACTCGTCAGTATGGAAAATGAGTTATCACTTTTCATAAACAAGACAGTGGTGACTCTAGATATGGTGGTCTTGTCCAAACCCAGGCAGTCAGATTCCGTTTACTTCAAATTTAATATATTTTCCAGTAGGTCTGGTGTTTTTTCAAATATCCTCTAAGCTGATGACTGGAGTTTCTGCATGCTATGGAATAAATAATATGGTCTACCTGACACAGGGATATATTTCAGCTATAGAAAATTGACCTGTTAAACATCCACCAAAAAGAAAAGCTATCATTAAAAACTCATTATTTTCTGCTCTAGGTAGCTGCAGTAACCATGGTACTGATCTACACATAACACTAAAGGTACAGTACAATAATCCCTGTGGAATGGCAAATGTAGAATTTTAATGATTTCTGCTTTATTTAGGTTGTAAAGTGCTTTGGGAAAGGTATCCTTCAAGATGAAAGCTAGTACAGAAATATAAGCCATTGCTATTATGCTTTGAATTAATCACTACTTGCTTTCCCCTCCAGAGTGATGCAGAAAAACATCTTAACATCTATTTTACTTGCAGCCTGAAAAAGAAAAAAGGCCTTCCTCACATAAAATAGGATAAAGCAAAGAAAAATATAAAGCTCTTTCAAACCTGAAAGAAAGAAAATCAGTTTTGTGTTGATATATATAGCTTTCATCTTGCATTTTTTGAAATTGATATTCATCTGAAGGAAGGAAAATGACCTATGAAACAGAATCAAGTCCTTGGTTATTAAAATATCTGCTAGGACAGATTTTGAATGGGTAACGTCTGTAAGCCCCTAAAGTAGGGGAACTGAGGAGAAGAAGCCCACCACCCACTTAACACCTTTACTGTGAAAGAGCCACTGTCATAATGCACAATAATTATGCCATGCAGACTCTTATTTATTTAAACTCCAGTGTGTGAGGGGCAATGCACTCAAACCAAAGAAAGACAGAAAAAATTAAAATTGGGCTGAATAATATATTAATGTAAAGGATAATAAAATTTACATATACAGACACTCTTAAAAATCACACTTTTAAATAGCTCAATGGGGATCCTGTTTCAAGTATGCAGTGGTACACACATATAGTTACATGTATGTATTGGTGATCAATGGGATGTAAAGCAGCCTTTGTTTATTTGATTTCTGTCTCAGAATATAAAATTAGGATTGTAGAAAATAGAGAATACCACTGAGGCAGGGAGGGACATAATGTTTTTATTCCATGTCAAAAGAGTGCAGAATAGTCTTGTGTGCAACATTCTCTTTCTCCTTTATTGCAAAGAGTCCAGCATGTTCAGTGTTTTACACAGGTGATATAGTCTAATCATGGCTGTTTATAATGATTTGACTTGGAAAGGACCTTTAATGATCATCAGGTCCAACCACCCTGCAATGAGCAGGGACACCTTCAACTGGGTCTCTTTGCTCAAGTGCCATCCAACCTGATTTTGAACAGTTCCATTGATGGGGTATCCACTACTTCTCTGGGAAACTTGTTCCAGTGTCTCACCACCCTCATCATTAAAAAAAAAAAAAAAAATTCCTTGTAGCCAATAGAAATATGCTCTCAGTTTAAACCACTGCCCCTTGTGCTGTCACTACAGGTCTTGGTGAAATATTTTTATTCATCTTCCTAGTAAGCCCCCTTTTTATATTGAAAGTCCACAATGTGGTCTCACATGAGTTTTCTCTTCCCCATGTTAAATAATCCAAACTGTCTCTTCCTTTCTTTGTAGAAAGGGTGTTGCAGCCTTCTGGTAATTTTTGTGGGTATCCTCTCTAGGTACTCTAATAGGTTCATGTCTTGTGCTGGGGACTCAGTAATACATATATCTAATCTTGATCATAGGGGAGAAGTTCTACTGGCACTTTATAGAATCTCCTGCATAACACTTGTGGGAAAAAGAAAAATGCTTTTTGTTATTATCCACTCTGCTGAGAAAAGCTGTTCACCTCGGCCATCATACCCAGAAGCCTACCTGGGAATTTGTGGGGGAATAGGAACACAAGCTAAAGCCTGAAGAGATTTTGTATTATCTTGTCTGATAACTTTAGAAAGTCATCGTGATTTCAAACCACTGTGACTGATTTGAGACTAGTAGGTCTCATTACAGAAAACAGGTTGACATAGAGTCTGAACTATACTACTTACTCTTTCACAACACCCATCAATTATTCTTGAAGTAGAGTGGCACAGAAAAATGCATCTCTTTGGATTTTTTATTCTTTGGGTACTGTAACATATGATAATAGGTGATATGTACATATGTTACCATATGTAACAGCCTGGGAAGTGGCATTGTTTAGCCTGGAGGAAAGGATGCTCAGTGAGTACCTTATCGCTCTTCACAACTGCCTGAATGAAGGCTGTAGTCAGGTGGGGGTCAGCCTCTTCTGCCATCTCTCAAGTGAAAGGATGAGAGGAAATGGCCTCAAATTGCACCAGGGAAGGCTCAGATTAGATATCAGATAAAAAAAAAAATCACTCAAAGAGTGGTTAGGCACTGGAGTAAGTTGTTCAGGGAGGTGGTGTAGTTACTCTCTCCAGAAGTGTTCAAGAGGTGTCTGGAGTGGCACTTGAGGCTATTATAAGGTTTAGGGACAATTATGGCAGTGGTGGATTGGTGGTCAGGCTAGATGATCTTGAAGGTCTCTTCCAACCTTTTGGATTCCGTGACATAAATATATATGTTGCTAAGATATAAGCAGATTCAGAGTCTTTCAGTTATCAGATTATTTCTTCTCTGAGGAAAATTCTATCAGCAGGTGGCTTTCAAGGGGTCCTGATGAACAGATGATCCCGTCTTTGATTTTATCTGGGACATGGAGATGGAAATGTAGGTCAACCAACCAGTGATGAAAAAAAAATCATAAATGAAAATACAGCAGTGGAAACTAATTTGCTGTAGTTACATCAATGAAGAACATCTGGCCCATCCCACCACACAGGCAGGTATGTTGTATTTCTTGCGAAGCTATAGCAGAATCAGAATGTCTGTCTGACTTTCCAAATTGGCCTCACCCTCTCCTGTCCTGGACTCCACTTAGATGACACTCTTTAATGGTTGTTTAGATGCTTCACACTCTGTACACAGTGCAGGAATGCACCAAAATTGCCAGTTTAGTACACACTCCTGGCTGACTGCAAACACTTTGCCAGCTATTAATGTCTTTATCCCTTCTTCAGAGCTTAAATATGGGAATGAGGATGTTATTTAGTATAATAAAGCCAGCACTGGCTGTTAAATGAACAGAGAAACTCAACCAAGAGTCCCATAAAAGCTGTTTATCTGCTCTTTTCACACAACTGAGCTCCAGCTAGTCTGAGTTTGGCTATCTCTATTCCATGCTGTTCTGTGGACAGAGCACAAATAATGTATAGCTATAGATGGTTACTGTATTTATTTCATATTTCTCCCCTCTCCAGCTAATCATTTAAAGCAGCAGCTGAAAACTGAATGTATGTTTATCCCCCTCTTTCCCTTCTTTAAAGAATCACTTTCCATTACTTCCAAGAGTTACAAGGTGTGCCATTGTGTCTTAAGTACTTTTTCATAAAGCTAAATCAATTCCTTGCTGCTAAGCAAGCCTAAAATTGTGTTTTCCTAGATTTGGGGATGCCTCAAACACTCAGAGATGCTTTATCCAAAACCACACTTAACTCTGAACACTGGGAGATTATATAAATCATGTATCAATTATTTTCATGCTATTTTGATTTTGCATCTGAAGGAAAGAGGCAAAAGACAGACACTTGACTTCAAAAGGTTTCTACTCAGAAGTGGAAAAAAAGGAATGTAAAAGATGACAGTCATCTTATTCTCCTCTCCTTATTAGCATCTATAATCTGATAACAATAGACACTAGTGTAAATGCAGATTCAAGTATGAATGGCAAAGCAAATCTGTTCTCAAAGTTGCCAGTATTGTTTCTGAAGTGACTTTTCATGATTTCAGCCTTCTGGGTTAAATGCTCAGTTGGTGAATATTGATGTAATGTCATTGACTCTAATGGAGTCAAACTGAATTAGATGAGCTGAGGATCTGAATGTCTGTCACAGTTTACTGAAGCAGATTCCTTGTACTAAAAATTGCCTTTTTATTTTCATAAAGATGTCACGCCTAGCAGGAAATCACCATTCCTGCACTTTGTGAGTGTTCCTCAGGTATCTGCTGTCTTGCTGAAGTTGGTTGATGCCTTGTTAAACAGTGCATGAAACCAGTTGAACAAGTGAACACAGTGAGCACAAGGGAGAATTTTCATCACACCGTCACAGCTTGCTTGCTTTCTAACATAATAAATTCCATGCCTCCTAGACAGCTTCCCCAGAGAACTGCACATCCAAAACCCTCTAAACATTGGAAGTCTGAAGAAATAAATATAAGCTATTTACTCTTAAAAATGATGGGCCCAGTAGAGTAACTCCCAAAGACTTGGGTCTGTATCTGCAAGCTGAAAAATTAAGCTGTTGCTCCAATAATATCAGTGCATGACTGCAGAGTCTAGCTCTCTCTGAGGCAGTCATATTATTATTGTATCAAGAAAGATCTCCATTAAGGATTTTGAAGGTGCTTGGGGCTAATTGTGAAAATGTCAACAGGACAGCTGAATAACACAGTGAGAGAGGACTTGTTTTTGAAGTGGTTAAATTGACCTCAAAGGTAGCTTATCTGGAAAAAAAAGAAAAATGTTTTGTTACTTTGTAAATAACCTCACAATATTTAGTGTCCAAACACAACAATTATTTGAGAATCTCATGTCTTTTTTCTTTTATCTTTTTATTTTCTTGTTGTGGTTGCAGAAAATAATCCTGAAAGAATATTGAATCCAAGCTGACTCCAAGACTCCAAAATAATAATCTAAAGAGAATCAGAAAGACATGATTGTTTTAAACCTCTTAAAAACTTACCTCTGTTTCATACCTCCTCAAGCAAAAAAACCCCAAAAACCAAAAATCCAAACCAATTGATTAAGACTTGACCCAGAACATTTGAATGCTTGGTTTTAATGCTTCTTTTCATCATTCGTTCAGATTTAAGGGTGGTCCTTCAATTCTATATAATGATTGGACTTTTATGACATACTTGATTTCTAGGGTAAAGTTTTTTTAAAAGACTTCATTGCTGAACTGTATTTTCACTGTTCTGATCATCTAGCATACTTTGATTTCTTCTGACACTTTGTAAAATTCAACAGCTGAAACTTAGAGCATGGAGGGAGGACAGAGGATTAACATTTAGAAAAACTTCAACGATGAGTTTTAGGTCCATTTCAACACACATGGTCCAGTTCTGTTTAAGTAATGTATATCCTAAAAAGCACACTGTAGAGCATGAAAACACCAGTGAAATATTTTTGTTGGGTTTTCCAATGCAAACCCAAGTCTGTTTAATAAGAGAAAATAGGAATAGTTTGGAATATTTTGTTTTGGATAGACCCTTAAAAAGTACATCAGTTTTACTTTTGCAATCCACTGTGGGAATTTTGGTTTTGACAGCTCAGCTTGGCTTAGGCAGTGCTGTTGATGCAGTTACCTGTCATTTACAAGTAGCAAGTCTCTACTGATTTTCTCAGCAGATGTCAGCCACAAAAATCACAGCTGGTTAGACAACTTGCCTGTAAGAAAAAAGAAAAGCAAAAATGAAAATACATTTATAATTTTCCAGCAAGCAGTTCTCTCATATGAAATCCATAACTCTTAAATCCGAATTCCTGTGAAGCACCTTTCCCTGTCCCCAGACACCACCACAAGAGCGCACGTGTAAAGTGCCGTCACAATGCAGGTGCAGTGCATGTTTTCAGGTATCTATCCGCGATGTATAGCAGGCAGACAGATGGGAATGCACTGCTCTCTTTTTTCCCTTGTCCAAGTCATGAAAGCCAACAGGCTGGCTTCCTAATCCTCTCCCTGGAACTCTCCCTTATCTCACTTTTTAAGCGGCGCGGTGCGCGGCGCTGTGCGAGCCCTTATCACCGGCGGTGACCCCTGCCCCAGGATAATTGCTGGCTGCTGGGTGAGCACCGCAAATCCGATTGCATGGATGGAGCTCAGCGCTTCCTGCCAGGGAGCTACCCGCCTCTGCTCCCCGAGATTAAGGAGCAGATCAGCTTCTCGGTAACAGAGACAATGAAATCAGAAGCTGTTCCTAATTTAACTAGGAGAACATAATGATCTTACTCATCAGCTAACTATGACAGTATTTGAGCTCCCTTTTTGCACCCAGAAGAAAAGCATTTATTCAAACTAGCAATTATCGTTAAGAGAAAGAACCAGACTAACTATAATGGATGAATGTGACATAGGAATCCCTAAAAAATGAGAAACCTGCATCACAAACAGAGGAGAAGCAGACCTTTCTTGCTCTATGAAACTGTTAATAATTCAAAAATTTATTTGTTTCTCCAAGCTATTTCAGATGAATGAACTGTAATGGAACATTCAGCTAGATGTTTCTCCATCAGAAAGAACCTCCTAGAAAAATTATACATCTTACAGTTATCTGAGGCAAGAATATCTTAAATACATTCAGAATAACATTGATTCTTAAGAGATACCTGTGGTTTTTAATATTAATTATTTATATTTCTCATTATTTGTTCTTTATCCTCTCCTTTCAGAAGTTTTATTTATTTGAACACATATCAAAAATGGTATTTTGCAAGTTAATGTCCAGTCTGCTAATTCTAATGATGAACTGCAAGAGCCTTGCAAACTAAAAATTACTTATCCAGTGCAGAAATACAGTTATTTTATGACAAGAGCAAAAAGTATAAAACCCATCAGCTAATTTATAAAATTATTGCTATCCACGTTTATTTATTTAATACTATAGTCTCAGAAATATATGTAATTTTAAGTCACAATATAGATGTATTTTATATATATATATATATATATGTATATATGTTTATGCATATAAATGGAATGAACTTTTAAACTTTACTCTCTCTGTTTTCAATGATGACTTAAACCTTTCCTGATCAAGCATACTGGAAAATCACAGACTATATACTCAGCTTAAGAAAGAAATTGCAAATTGAGCATTCATGCATGATTTTATCTTCTTGGCTATCAGTGAGTGCTTTAAAAACCCTCCTAGTCCTTTAAAAAAGAACTGCAGAAACCAAAGTGTTTCTAGTTTGGTAGCTTTTAATGTAAAAATAAACAAATATGATAGAGAAGGAGAGGTAGGAAAAATACTAAACAAGGATGAACATACCAGTGTACTGAAAAACCATAACAGTACTGTCAGAATTGATAAGGATTCTAGAGTAAAATGCAGGAATTTGAGGAAGAAAACATGGGGTAATATGGATATTATATTTGCTCATAACTGTAGTAGATCTTATGCTTATAAGAAATAAGCTATACATATTTTTAACTGGCTTTTATTGAATGAAGCAATGCACTTTATATCTCACTTGTTCATTCGGATTCATGTCAAAGTATCTCTAACCAGAATAATTCTTCAGGAAGTGGAATAAATGCTTTCTATTAATTTCCTTTATTTTATCTGAATGAACATTTCTTCTGATAGCATGGTCAAAACTTCACATTTATAAACTAATCTTAACACTTATAATAAACTAGAGTCACATTATATAAATGGTCCCTATGATGGTATCTGAAAAAAACATCCAAAACTGGAAAAAAGTCACTTTTTCTGATACTTAATGACTATGTTGGTATTCTAAAGACCATAGTTTATTTCCTCACAGAGATGATATCGTTTTCTATTTTCTATGCTGAGAATAACCCAATATTTTTGAAGCTATAGAAACACAGAATAGTGATTTAAAAAGAAACATTATTTTATACACTGCCCTTCATCACAGTTCCTTGTTACAGGTGTGATTCAGAGTTGCAAAGGTCAGTGGTAGCTGGTCCATTGACCTCATGATCCATTTCTTTCCTAAATGTTTTTTTCTTGCAGCTTGCCATTTCTGGTGCTGCTTATGGTAAAAAAGACAAATTACACATTCATGCCTCTCTGCCCTCTGGGTTTAGCAGTCCATGAAGTACAGTTCCCCCATGCCTGACCACCCCAAAGGGCTGTATCTATTACCCACTGCATTGATTACTCATTGATTTTCCTGTCACTGTTCCTTATCCATCAGCAGGAAGACAGAAAATAGCCCTTTCTGTAACTCTGTATGTGGCACATGCAATAAGCTGTGAAGCTGAGGCCACACTGAAGAAATGATAACTGGATGGCCAGGGAAATCATGCTCTTTAAGCATTTTTGACAGATTGATACCTACAAGCCCTGAATTCTCACAACTGGAGAGCACGCAGCCATCTCCTTGCAGTACTTCGTAGGAACACATCATGTGCACTTCTTCCTAAGTGAAACAAGGTGGCTAAAAATATCTGTTCTTTTCTGTTTGAAAACTATGTGAAGATATTTATTGTTTTGTAAATAGAATCTGAAAAATCACTTCCAGTTTACAGATTGTTTCCAGTCAGCTGAATGTGAATGTTTGATGTGAAAAACATGAGCAGTGTCACTGGGCACAAGATTCACAAACTCATTGGTACAATCTTCGAGAATTGAGTTTCATATTCAAAACATTCACACTAATACTGCATTCCAAATGCAGTTTCTCAAATTATCCTTCAATATCTTCTCTCCTCTTCCTGGTTGAACTTGCCATAGTAACTTCATTAGCAGTCAAATTTGAAAAAAACAACCCTAAAGGAAAGCTAATGGCAAAAGCAGAAAAAATTAAGACAAAGTTTGCAGAAAAAAGTAAGACAAAGTTCACAGAAAAAACATTATATTAAAAAAATAGAGTATTGCCTATTTTTTCAGCAATTAATAGGAAGTTTTCAGCAATGAATAGAAGCTCATCGAGATCAGTCTGAATTGCTCAGTGATTTACTGGTCTTTTGTTGCTTCCCTTTGTTTCTCTAACACCCTGTTTAATTTATGGTCAGTATTCTGAATGCTTGGCAAAACCCAAGACTCTTTTTTGTTCTGAGCTGGAGTTGATATTAAATAGATGTAGGAGGCATAAAAGCAGTCTGTTCCTGCATAAATGGGGTGATGCTGTATAAAATTGTAAAACGTGGTCAGAGGGATTAATTAAGCTAATATGCAACAGTGACCCCAGTTTATGCTCTTTGCTATGAATCCTGCTGTTGGAAAATGTTGGATTTTTTAAAAACATCAAACAGTAAGAGAATAAAAGCTGCGATTGACATGCATAGATCTCAGCTTAATTGTAGTTGTTATCACCACAGTAGTCAAGAAATCCCTCTTAGAGGTCACTGTGGCTGCTGCAGGGATAATTTCACTCTTTACAGAGGCCAGCAGACCCTTTACAAGCTACACACCAACTGATTTCAGTAACACAGCATCTACCTGTTTTCCTCAACGTATAATTTGCAGCATCTTATCTGCTGTAATGTGCAGCAGATTAGCAGCCTGAAAAATGAGCCATCTACCCAGCTGAGGAGGGATAAATAATTGATGGTTGGAACGATAACCAAAAGGAAGTAATTTTTCCTCATCAGGTCACTCAAATTTCCAAAGCTCTCAGGAAAGAAAAAAATCTATAATTTTATCAGGAAATGATGGCATGCTCTCATAAAGGAATACTGTTCTTCCATTGTTTGTGATGATAGTATAGCATACCTGTGGGGGAATGAGAAAAGTACTATTTTATTTACTTCCCAATGGAAAACAGACCCAAAAGTCTTGACTTTTTAAAATTATTTTTTTTCCCAATTTTTTGGTCACTCTTAGTCAATTTTTTGTGCTGATTCAGAACATTTTAGTGTCACCCTAATAAACAGACTGTTCGTGTAAGAAGATATAAAATAATCTTTATTTTATGTTAAATACCCACCCCTCAGAAACATTATCCACCTTACAAACACAGGAATGAGAATGAAGTATGTTTACCTGCGTACTGCTCTAGACACTACTTGTTGAGACAGTCATAAGTCAACAGGAACATTCAATTTACAAATGTTTAATTTCTGCCTCTTCAGCTAATTTAGCTTAGGAGTTACCATCAGGCAGCTGATTAAATATTAATTATGAATGGCTTTCAATAAGGTTAGGTTCATATTCACAGAAGGTATTTCTTCCTGACATTTCAATTCAAATTACTTCCTACTTGAATATTCCAAAAGTTTAAGATTTATGCATGAATGCACAGTTTCCATCAGTGATACTTACCATATTTAGTTTTTCTGTTTATATGAATTCACAGAAAGAAACAATCCACACAAGATAGTTTATTACTGTCTCATATCAAATCACAGAGTAGTTTTAGGTGCAGCACATGGACCACACATAGGCAAACTGGGATGGCCTGATCAGTAAGATATTGTTGCTCTTGATTTTTACAGATAACTAAGTTGTACTCAATGCATTCCTAATGCTGCCCATTGACATAATTCTATTCAACCACTGATGGAAGAAGAGGTGCTTTTATTTGAGCTGGCTACGGAAAAGCAATATCCACAAGAAAAATTATTTCAGGTGAGGTGTTCGTTGCAACTTCTTTTTTTGGTATGTTTCTTGAAGAAGAAATAGACTACTAAATTTTATTATTTAATTGTCAACATATATGAAAACATTTGTCCTTTATATTGCTCAAAGGAGCCTAAAGTCTAAAAGGCATATACTGAGAAGACACAGAAGTTACAATAATTAGCATTTTAAAAAAATCCAGACAGGTCCAGATAGGAATGATGACTTCCAAAACTGGTATGCATATTACACTGTGCAAAGACATGAACTTATTATCAAATGGGCATTTGATGGAAAATCTTTGTGTCCTCTGTCAACTCAGCTCCTAAGCCATGTCTTGGTCTGTCCCTGCTGTGTACTGAACAGCCAAAGGTTAAAAAATGCTCTCGGTTGTGGCTTGATTAATTCTTTTTACAGCAGACAAATATCTTTAACTAAAACTTGTGTTCATTGTCTGCAGCTGCCCAAAGATCCAGCCGTGCCCCTTTGTCTGGGCTTCAGCTTCTGGTTACTGCATTATATTTGGTCTAACAAATACAGTCATACACTGTTAACTCAGAGTGCTGATGCTCTGAGTTATTCCGCTCTTCAGGTCCTTTGGCAAAACCTTACCTCCTTCCATAGCTTCCCCTCCAGTTTTCCTTTCTCCAGTGCCTTGAACATGAATACTTGCTAGTGTCTTCCCCACCTAAGACTGCACTCACTCCAGCATCAAAATGAGGCACCACTCTTTTAGTTAAGTTTTAAAAATAGAGCTCCATTCCTTGAGTCCTGCTCAGGGTTTGGATAGCAGGCACAATGGTGATAGACAACAACCATTGTTATAACAGGGCTGCAAAAATTTGGTGCAAACTTCCTCTTCCACTATGACAGATTTTTTTATAACTGATCCCAAGATTCCTTCCACCTCTCCTGCATGTCTTTATCCCAGCATTTCTGTATCTTTTCTGTGTTTGGATCAGGCCTTTCACCCAGTGGCAAGGCATGTTCAGTAGCTTAATTCCTAATGGAGTACCTTAGCTTTAGCAGAGAGACTCATCTGTAGTTTAATCAGCAATGCTGTTTCTAACTCCCTTTGTGCTGCTGTACCATTTCTTTAGCTTTGAATGCTGCAGATCCAGGGTCAAACTGGGGTCATGCTGGGACATGAGCCAGTGGGAAAGAGAGGAAGTATACCTGGCTGCTGAATGCCTTTGGAGCTGCCAGATGAAACAAACAGGGTATATAAATCCATACACCCATGCTTATACTCCCACTCTGCCTCAGGAGCAGTTTATTTGTATGTAAAGATCAAGAAGTTGTTTTCATGAGAAGAAAGCTTCCAGAAGGAGTAACAAGAAGAGTGACAGTGTTAAGGGAAATTAAAATATATTTCTTCAGGCCCTCTGAATTGAAAAACTGGAACTCATAGTTTATTTCCCACCAAGGTGTGATATGATTTACTGAGTCTAATTTTGGAGCTGTTTACATTTTATTTTAGTTGATTAGTGTGAGCTACTGAAATATCTCTGCAGCAAACTTATTTCTGCAGAAACATTTATTGATATTCACCAAGTAATTTATGCTAATGCAGAGAACATTTACAGCTGTTCTCTTCCAATACTAGCACTTACAAATGTTTTGTCAGTCACTTAAAAACACAAGGTGTGCAACTGGATTACTTAAATGTCCTAATTAGTACAGTTGCTGAGAAAAAATGGTGAACAACAGAACATATAAAAAATCACAGCTATCTATGCAATAATATGAAGTAAAGAATAATCTTCAATAGATCTGTAATAATTTCCAACAGGCTAGGTCCTGATATACAGTATAGCATCTAAAATAAAATTATTGAAAGCAATGTGAGATGTTTAGGATGGGAGAAGGGCAAACTTTCAAATCTTGCTACCTCAAAAAAAAAAATCAGTGTTCACTTAATGGTATTTTTTTTTTGCTCATAGCAGAACCAAGTGTTATTTAACACAACACCTTTTTTCTCTCTTTAACTGCCTTTTTAGGTCTAGACAGAATGCTCACATGTCAGAACTAATCAGTAGTGAATTAATTACAAACACGGATTTAGTAATCGGTTCTTTGCTGGAATTTAATATTTGCCTTCCAGTAATCTAGCAAGGGAGTCAGCACTGCATTGTTCAGCATAGCTCCAAGGGATAAAGAAGAGTTTCATAACTACTGTATTTTTAGTCTTTTGGATGACTCGTAATTAACTGAAGCATATAATAGAAACACTGCTGGAGTAAAAATCTTGTAATTTTTCTACCAGGCCAGTCACAATTTTAATCTGTTTGGAATCCCTGCAAATATTTTTGCAGATATTCTGGAAATATCTGTATGTTTTTGAATGCTGGTAGAAAACCTGTAGATTTATACAGATTAGAAGGCACATGAAAAACAGAAAACAGACCTGACTTGTAATTGCTCAGTGTATAAAAAGCAAACCTAACCATCCAATAAGAAAGCAGTGGTGCATGATTTCTAACTGTGATTTCATTATTACAGCTAATGCTAAACAAAATATTTAGGATAATAATAGTCTACTAGGCTGTACAGAAAGGAAAAAAGATCATGATGAAAGAGAGTCTGCCAAGGTACAGGCTAGTGCTGAAGTTATGTGCAAAGAATTACTTCATACAGCTAGTGATGTGTCTAAAAAGGTGGCAAACCTTGTCCAGTTTCAGAAGAAATGGAGTTCTTCTCTCTCTGGAATTAAAGGGGATATAACTTGCCAAGAAAGGAGTTTTGAGAGCACAGGAACAGCTGCCACCATGTACAACAGCACAAGTCTGCTCCAATGAACCAAACAGCTCTTGGAGGTCCTCTGAAGAATTGTAAGCGGCAGGGATGAATTCCCAGAGCATTACTGAGCCTACAGCTCCTTTGATCAGCTTCAGAGAGCCTTCAGCTCACAAGGGGCCTCTAATTTTTCAGAAGGGGAATTTTGTTGTTTTAGGCACCTTCTTTAAAACATGCTCTCATCTGACTGAACAGTGACTTCTGTGAGTTTCCTTTAGGAAAGAATGCGAGTATTTCCGTACATAAATCCATTAACTCTCTTAATTTAATACCCCCTCTCTAAAACAATATTTTAGAGTGGAGGGTTATCAAATAACTGGTCCATTAGTAATACTTTTTTCTAAACCCCATTTTCAGGTTTATTTTTTTCCTGGTGCACCTTTTTACATATATATATATATATATATATATATATATATAAAATATGTTTAGATACTTCTAATCAAATTTCTATGGGAAGAAAAAAGTTAGGGATATTAGAACTACAAAGAACCAAAGCCAGAAATCAGCTATCAGAAAACCACCACACACCTGCATTTGCAGTGGAATTTATAACAGATAAAAAACAACTTTGTGAACAAGCCAGTATGGAGGCAAAACATTCCTTACCATTCTCCTTTCTTGTGTTAATAGACAAAGTAAAGAAAGATAGAGCTTATAATTCCTGATATTTCCTTTCTTTAGCTGGCATAATGTTAACCAATGGATGGCATCAAAAACATCTGCTTGGCCATGAATATTTTTGGCCAACAGCATCATGGCATATTGAACAAAACATGCAGTCAAGTCAAACTGGGCAAGATCATCAAGCAGCAGTAGCTCCAATAACACCTGCCAGCTGAATGTTATACCTAGTATCTTGATCTGATTTATAGAAAATAAAAATCTCTAATTAAATTCAATAGGGGATCTTTCCTTTCATGTAAGATTGCAACCAAAAATAAATGAAGTTAGATAGAAAGTCTTCAAAACAGGGAAAGTATAAATTCTGCAGCATTACTTTGCAATAAGATAGACAGATTTATTTAATTTACTTAAAGGGAGGGTTTGGGTATTTGGAAGATCAAAACTGATAGAACTAGTTTAATGCTTTTAAATAAACTGGGTATATTCAAATACTTACACTGAATGCATTCTTTTGCTTAGATTTCAATAAAAAAGAGGCAGTAAGATGTTATTTTCAATTTGTATGCAATGTGTGTGGAGGGGCACAAAAGTGTAATGGGCCATTACATTTGTTTTAAATTCATGTGAACAATATTAATATGAAATACCAAAGATTTTTCTCTGAGATTTTCATAAGAAATGGGTAAAGGTTTATTATGTGAAACTGCACACAATATTTCTTTCTCAATTGTACTGTGAATCACCACCTTGAAACTACGCTTGTTAGAAAATATTTAACTGTCTCAGTCTAGAACAGGAACATTTTGTCCTACATCTGCTTATTCATTGCCTACAGCTGATTATTGATTTAAAATACGCAACTAATGCTATAAAATACTTGAAACACTTTTTTATTTTTTCTTATCTCCTGAACACCTACAGTGTACTCTGTTCATCACATTGCTTAGGAGGGGCAGACAGACTCCATTTTATCTTCCCTTAAATTTGCTTAAAGCCTAGACCAAGAGGGTGGTCAGTGAGTTTGACGCTGAGCCTGGGGGACATGAGAGCACCTGGGGCCACCGCGCACAGCTGGGCACCCAAGGAATGAGGGAGCCACTCTGGCAAAACAGGCTGGCTTGCCCTTGCATGAAATAGGGGCTGGGATACTTTTGCCTGCCCAACTATGCCTTGCCTATGATTTATTTTGAATTCAACCTCACCCAGGTTCGATAGGTTTTAAGTTTAAGTGTTAATACTTATTGGGTTTGGTTTTTCCTTTTATTGGATTCACTTGTTCATGCATTTTCTAATCTCCACAGAAAAGTTGGAGAGCACTGGTTTTAGCTCGAGAATGCTCTTCAGCATGGCACTGGCAATATTAATTGTTTTTAATGGTCTTTGATCTAAGAGGAAAGTAACATAGCTGCTAGTGTACAATGACTCCTACACAAAAGAATTACATAAGCTTAATAAATTTTGAGTAACCATAAACAGAGTTTATAAGTGCATATTTATTCATGGACGTCTTTTTTATGGATTATCAGTGTAAAAAATCCCAAGTTTAGAGAAATATGTATTGAATTAGGTGCATATTTTTGTTAATATCTATTGCTTTTTATTTTTTAATTTTGGATTTTTGCCATAAGAAACTTGACACTGAATTCCTGTCACCCTTGCTACAGTAAATTAGAGGTCTTGCTACCTAATATTTCTGAAAATCAGGCCTTATTATTGTCCTTTTAAAGGGAGAGATTGATAAAATTGTAAAGGTGATTATTTTAGGAAATGTGGAATAGAATAAAAGAAGTAGGCAAGTATCTGTATGAGCTTGATAGGAAGAGCTGGGGCATAAGTAAAAACAAATCAGATTATAACTCTCTGAGCTGGGTAATTTGATTTTTTTTTATTTTGAAACTCCTCACTATTGTGTTTTCTGTCAATTACATACCCCAAAATATAAATTATTTAGAAGTTGTTTATATCAGTTTTAAATGTCTAAAATATAGCTTCACTGGATTATAATGCTTTCATGACATTCAAAAGCTTGAAATTTCATGAGTTTTTCCTTTGATATTTTGGTTCATACCAATGTTTTGGCAATGAAAATGATTCTACTTTTATTCTCACTAATTTGGCCCCCATTATATTGCCTTGGTTATTTTTAAATTTTTTAAAATTTTTAATTTTTTTATTTTTCATAGTAAAAGCTTGAATAAAATCAGCAACAAGCATAAAACAATGCTGAATAAAGCTTCATGTAAGAAAAGCAATTTCAATGTCCTATTATAACAGGTAAGACTTCCTGAAACAATATTTCAGTGTTCTGGAAAAAAATATGCCATAACGGCAATGGCTTATGCAAAATGTAAGCTAGGAAGAGCAGTCAAGAATTGTTTACAACCTTCCTCTTCTCCCAGTTAATCTCTGCATTGTAACCAATTCCATAAAATTGTAGCACACCTCTCTCAATTTTTAGGAGCTTTCTGACAAGAGCCATGAATTATTGATCCCATAGTTTCAGGGAGGAAACTTGTGGCAGAAATGTCTCACTGTTGTGAAGGCTCAGCTCACAGCTGCTCTGGGGCTCAGAAGGATGCGTGGCTGGAGGATTTGTCCACAGGTGAAAAGATGTTGCTGTGCCAGAAAACCACTGGGACAATGATTTCCTTCCGACTGATTATCGTGCCTTGTGTGTTTGTAGCACTTGCTATTGTCTGTGATTGTGAGGAGTTTAAGATAGCTGTGTTTTCTCTGAATATTTCTGTGCTCCACTATTGATGTGACCAAACTATTCTGAATCATGGTAGTCTTTATCTAGCATGATAGTTATTGTGCCTTTGTGGCTGGAAAATTGTTGCTGTATTACCCAATCTTCAGCATTCTTCCAGGAGGGTGATAAATTTTGCTGTCTGGAAATGGGCTTTCTTTTCTTTTTTGTCCCTGTCTTTGGATTATTCGGGACTTTCTCTACAAGTATAAAATGTGGCACAAATCACTTCTGTCCTTTTTTCCTCTTTCTTCAATATCTTGACATGGCTTTTTGTTTGCAATGATCTTTTAAAATATCAGATAAGGCATGAAAACAAGGGCACTGCTGGAGATTGGTACTTTTGAAGGCACAAATAAGTGAAGCCCTAATTTAAATTAACAATTTCAGAAATGTTTGATATCTAAGGGATTTTTTTAACTCTGGCATGAATATTGGTAGCTTTTTGTCTGGTTGTTATTGATGGCTCCTAGCTGGAATTTATGGCATTCTGCAGTAGTCATTTTCACTTGGTTGCTTTTCATGTAAGGATATCAAAGCAGTTTAGAAAATAATAAGTATTATATGAATTTTGTAGCTTAGGCAACTGAAGGAGCAAGATAATGAATGATAAGATCAATTCTCTGGGAAATTCTACAGCAGGGTTAAATATACACTTAAAAACCACAGCTCCTGCTGTATTTCAGAGGTAAAACACAAGGCTACACAGAGACTGTAAGGGAGCTCAGAAGAAAACAGTTATGGCAGGGGACAGTGTATTAATGCACAACAGGCACCACAGGTATCTACTGAAGTCTATCATTCTGAATGCAGCCACTTCACTATGAATGACAAAAAATATTCTTGTAATTTCTCTAAATGCAAAAACAATTTGTTTTGAGAATTTGGATTTTGAGAGTTGAGATTTCCTATCTGATGCAAAGAAGAAAGAGGATTACTTTGATAATTTATTCAATTGTCTGAGGAATTTCTGACAAACTGTAAATTAGATAACATCACCAACCCCACTTTGAAGCTCCCTGATCTTTAGCTACTGTGCTAATCCCTTCCCTTTTCCCATTTGCTGACACCGCCAGCTAGTTATCCACTCTGTTATCCAAAAGCTGATGCAGGGGCATTGGTACATCTCTGACTCCTCAAAGACCCCTGGCAGGAGGCAGTGCGTTCTCTGGAGTACCAGTAGACCTGAGAGTGACATGGACAGAGCTGCCATCGCTCATCCACTGACTGAGAGTAGTGGGTGTGTAGTTTTATGCAGATAAATTTTATTTGATGTTAAATGACTTTTTAAAACCAGACATCTCTTAGCTGACACCAACACACTTTGGTTGCATGGGGCTGGCACTTTATACAGCAGCAATATTTTCACATGGTAACATAATTACAGAAACAATTAATCAGCTGCATAATAATAAAAATTGTGTGCTGTGAAGTTCAGCAGCTGCAGTATGAAATACACAAGTGTCTTCTGTCAGCAGATCACTCCTGCCAGCACTGAGGCCTTGGTGTGTACTGACCATCTCAATTTCTCTTCATTATTCCAACATTAGGGTGGATTATTCTCATTAAAACAAACAAAAAAAGGTTGATCATGCAGTACATGCTGTTAAAAATACTCACAGCCCAATTAGTGTTCAATGACACCTTTGCTTGTTTTCTATTTTGTCCCTCTTATTCCAGCATTTGACTCACTGTAAATGCATTATTGAATTACTTAAATGCAACTGCCCTTTAATATCTATTAACCAAACTGTGTCAGGAAGAGGGACCAGTCCCTGATCAGTTTTCAAAATCCATATAAGCTGCCTTTATGACAAGTATGGCTGAATCATTGTTATGTACGTCAAACTGCTAAGGGCACTTGGTGGCCCAACCTCGCCACACTGAGGAACAGATGGCATCCACTCTCTCCACTGCCAGAGTCTGGTGCCATCTGAATGCCACAGGCCAAAAATTCCTTGTCAGTAATTTTGCATGTGCTGGTGCCACCCTGTGGAGTTCAACACAAACACTTTTGGACAGCACAAAAGGAGATGTAATTCAGGTGCTGAAGAAGTCAGGCCATACCATTCACACCTGCTTCTCCTTAGGAAAAACATTTCTCATTTTACAATTACAACAGAAATGCCTATCACAGAGGAAAGTCTTGCTCCAGAGTCTAAAATACCTTTGCATTCAAGAGAATGTGATTAATTTATTTTTTACGTAATTTTGAGTTTGTTGTCTCCAATATGGACACTTATGTGAGCATGTATTTCTATCCAAATCACTAGCATATGTTTTTGACTTTAATTATGAAGAATCAAGGCACAGATAGATTAAATAAGTTGAGGAACATTACTTTAAAAATATATTCCTATTATTTAAAATTTCTACTCAATTTCTGTGCCATTTCTGCTATGGGGAATATTCAAGCTAATGAGAATGTAAATAGATTCTTTAGTCTGCTCATATTTAAGGCACTGGAAAGATGAATACTTAATTTTACTGCTAATTTTCTGCACCCTCCAACCAAAATATCCATTTCTGTGCTTGATGACCAGTATCCAAACCCCTTGGCAGGCACACTGTGATCCATCTCCATACCCAGAACTCTTGGCTTACTCACTCTGGAGCTCCAGAACAGATGCTAAGCCATCTTTTGTGTGTGCTGGGATGGGCTGATGATGTCCCACTGCCCTGCTCTGTGAACACTCTCCCTACCCTAAGAACTCATTTGTGTTTTCCTAGCAGTCTCACAAAAATAAGATGCTCTATACCAGCTCCGGCCAGCTGCTTGCTTTTGCCTCAAGACATAACCTTGTAGACAAAATCCACAATGGCCTCAACAAACAGAAGGTGGCTTTTCTTCTACCAACATCTTACCCTGAAACAACTTAAAAAGTCTCTCCCACACAAGGCATAACTCTTTATACATCACTTTACAGCAATTCTACTTTCAAAAGCAACGAAGAACAGCCAGGAGGCTAAAAGATCTTGCTGGGCACTAAGCATTAGATTTCTGTTCTTATCTCATAAGCACACATCATCTTGGGCAACACAGGAGTGAACAACCCCCTGCACTGGGGCTTCAGCTGCGTGACTGCATCAAAGGTGATCACTGCAATAATTTAGTTTTGCCACTTACACAACTTCAGCCACAGAATTTCTTGCAATGCTCATTGTATAAATAAAAAACCTAGTTTTAAACCTGACTATTTTCTCCCACATTAGTGCTTCTGAAGAAAATTTGAGATGGTAAGTGGAAAGAGTGTGATTGGCACGTGGATGAATCTCTCTAACAAAAAGAGAATGAGATAATTAATTGGTAGTTAGTTTCATGTGCAAAGAATCATGCCTATGTTCATGACAATATGTTACAAACCGATTCTTATATTTTGCAATTCTTGCAGTACTCTAGATATATTTTCATTGAAATAAAAGAGCTTTTGATCTAAAAGATCATAATCAGGCTCAGGTGTGATTTCCAATGAAGCTTGTGCTCCTAAAACACTTCACTTGTTTTAGAAGAATCACACCAGAAATATGCTTAAATTGGATTTTAAGGAATTTATTCTCTTCTTATTGTAGGTAAGCATTAGCTCTGCCCCAGTGGGGTTGAAGTATTAGGCAAGGTGTCCAATTCCTTTTGCTGCCTACCCCATGCCCACCTGAATGCTATGCTATCCTATTTCCTGGCTAAAAGACTGTCTCACTCTCTCCCATTTCCCTTAGGTTCCTGTGAGTTTAAAGCAATAATTTTTGCCTCGTTTTATTTTTACTGTTACTTCTGGAAAAAGCCATTTAACTCAAGCCTCAGCAAGTGACCTTAGGTGTTTCCTTAGCACAGTATCAAAGGTAAATATCTGGAGCCTTCTGAGCTGTATGTTCACCTCCTGTTCTCAGTCAGTGTGACCAGAAATCTATATTTACTACTCTCCATTAAGAGGAATTGCCAGGCTGCAGTTCCAGGGAGACGTAGGGACGTGTCCAAGAAGCAATGCCTGGGCAGCTGTCAAGATATACTTCCCATGATAAGGTGGGAACTTGGAAGAGTGATAAAAACCCTGAGCAACAGTAAATGCTACTCACACAGAGAGGTGGTGGAAAGGCATTTTCCCAAGGATGGCATTAGTCAGGATCCCTTGCAGTGAGTAATTTCTACCTAATGTATTACTGTCACTCGGGATCCTAAGAAATTGCATGGTTTAATTGGATATCTGTTAATGAAGGCAGGTTTCATGTTTATTCAGGTTTAATCCTGGATTCTGTCAAATGAGAATTCTGCCAAAGAATTAGAAATTTTAAAGTGTCTGTTCATATAATGAGAAAAAATATAGCTCAAAATAATATATTGCATTTCAAATTTATGTCTCCAAGCTTGAATTTTATTTTACTATCCACGTACTTCAATTTGCCTTAAATTAAGAAAAAAAAATCAAGTTAGTATAGTTAACTTTTTTATTATTTAATTTGGGACAGAACTTGTTATTGACAATGCAAGTCTGAAAATGAGTTACCATTATTGTAACTCTTCTAAAGCATTTATTTGCATTACTTGAAAAATTAAGTTATTGAAATATGGTTATATAATCAATTTACATTACTGCAAGGAACATTGTTGAGTATGCTTCTTGAACCTTCAATAAATAAATGCAATAATTTTGGTTTTAACCATAAAATATATTAAGGGCCTCAAGACATTTTGGTCCTGAACAAGCTTAAATATATGTTTAATTACAAGTACCAGAATGATCCAGTGAAATCACTGGATATGGAATTATTTCCACATACAAGGAAAAGTAAATAATTCTGGAATAGATTTTTCATTTCAGGTATTTTTTGTTTTGGGAAACATAAGGGTTTACAATCTGACTAATTTAAATTGTCCTGGATTTTCTTATTATCTTGTGTTATTCACAACACATAATGTTTGAGCGTTAGTTCAATTATCTGCAATATTAAAACAGCTGAAGACTGCTAGATCTGTTTACATTTATATTTTTTAATCAGTTTGAAAGACAGAATCCTATCTGCACTGAAATAAAGGGATTAGGTTGTTTTGGTTTTATTTGCTTCTGGTTTTTGCTTATGAGCTGTATTTGTGCTTGAGCTGAAGGTCTGTGTCTGGGGCAGCAGAGCACAGGGACTTTCTGGCCACCCCATCTCCTCAGCTGCTCTTTGCCTGCCTGCTTTGCTGAACCTGGCCATGGTGTAACACTGCCCATGGCAATTTACAGGGGAAAAGTCCATCCCACATCAGTCTCAAGGTCTTGGCCTCTACATCCATGTCCACTGATGGTAAGGGCAGCAAATTTGTCTTTGAGGGCAGCTTAAGAGCTGCTTTTGACTGGTCCAACTTATCCATCATAACTGCAGTTCTCGGACCAAACAGGACAGCCCAGGGGGACAGGGTAGAGGTTGGAATGGAATCCTTATTTTGTCCTCTCCCATTTTTCTGGCATAAAATTTTATATCCAGATTGAAAGGAAAAGATAATCAAGGCCAGGTCTGGCAAATGTTTTTCATTTTTGATGAGCTGCAGTGTTTGTAATGAGAGGTATTTCAAAGTCATATATTCCAACAATGCCTCATTGTCCTCAAGCTACTCAAATGATTTGGAACAAGTACAGTGTTAGAATAACCAATACATTTGAAAGTTAAATATAGAAGTCCTTTGATTTATCTTCCTTCTCCTGCAATATTTCATACAGGACAGGATTACTGGAACCTTTCTGTATTGCAGCATCCGAGGAGGACTCTAAGGGGACATTATTTGGTTTGTAGGAGGAATAGGTTACATATGTTTACTGCATCATTTCTCTTTCTCACTGTGATTGTTGCCAAGGAATGGATTAATGCTGTTCCATTTCACAACAGCAATGCAGCTGTAATTTCCATGTACAAAATGCATTCCCTTTGAATAACTGCTTCCTTCTACTTAGAGACAGAAAAGTGTTATATTCACAGAGAAAAAAACTTATTATTTAATATTTTGTTGCTGTTTTACACAACTTTTATCACACAAAGTTAAGGACAGCAAGAAAACAGATACAAATACTGAAAAAAATTGATACCTCTTTCTTTGAGCAATTTCACACCATCACAACAAAAAGAAATGTGATGGCCAAATAATGAAGTAAGAGACTCTCAGGACTAATTCCTCTAATGCTGATTTTCAGGTTATTCTCTTTACAGTCTGTTAATGTAGGGTGGTTTTAGTTTTGTGTATGCATATTTTTGGTTTATTCATTACCAGCTATTTATAAATTTATTTTTTAAGGACAGAAGTAGCAGTGAGGGACACCATCTGTTTGGGTAGCCAACTTGCTTTAGAGACTTCAGAATTTTTTTTCCATTTGCTGTCATCAGAGGGTAGTCAACCATCCCTTTGACTCTGAATCTATGCACTACTGATTTAATTCAGACTTGTAAGACTGAACACATTTTGCTAAAGGTAAAAGCCAAGATTTCTGCTCGATTCAAAATGTAGAGTCTTGGATGAGGAAAAGTCTGTAAAAAGCCTATTCCTCAAAGACACACGATTCAGTGTGCTTTTTCCAAGCCATTTGTATACTTGGGGATGACCACAGAAAACTTAGGGTTGCCATGCCAACCCAGATGGATCTACATGGCCAGTCCATTAAATGTTCAGCTGTAATTATGTCCATTCTCATGCTGTAAAAATACGTCTCTGATGATGTGCAACAAAGTGTCCATTTTATTTCAGGTAATTAATTTTGAGGAGGTCCAGGAAATATTATTTTAGGATTGGCAGAGCACTTCCTGTGGATGGGTATATGCTCCCTATGTGGTATATAGGGACCACTAAGTGCCATGTACACATGGATGTAGAAGTTTTTCAGATGCACTGTGACTGTGAAGCAGTTTCAGTATTTGGCTTCAGCAACAGGATTTTTCCATGGCACTCTTTTGGTTAGCAGTATAGGAGAAGCCTTGGATGATTTAAATACAGCACCTTCTGTGCTTATTTCCAGCACTAGAAACAGCTGGTTGGAGATAAAAAAGCTGATGCTTGAAAGCAGGATGATTCCCATTACATTTTACAGACCTTAATAAAGGCCCAGATGAACTGTTTATCTGTGAAATTGTTACTGTCACTAGATGGATGAATTCTTGTACACGAAGGAAGACAAAAATGGTGATGAGTTTGATTTAGGACTGATACACAGTGTCTGCCTTGCTCAAGGAGATTCTGTGTAAAATCCTGGCTGAAAACACAAGAACGTAGCCTCAAGATTTTCTTGTACCTAATGAAATGTGATACATAAGCTTTAGAATTTTTTTATTTAAAGTATTCACAGTTTTTAGTATTAACATTCTTAATTTTGGTTTTTTTTTTTTACAATGTTTACTTCTGTTCAAATTGTGAAAAGTTTAATAAGTAAACAAGTTTGTCAGAAAGTTTAGTGAGTAAATGATCACACTATGATTCTTGCCATTTGCTGCAAGCAATCATGTAGTCAAGTGGAATTATTGTCCAGAGATCACAAAATATTGTGGCACTAATGTAAATGTTGGGAATTTCTTTGGAATAAAATAGTGTTTTTCAGAACAGAGCTGCAACAACCTCTAATTTGGATTTTCTCTCCTTTGTTCATAGTTACTGCAGTTTTTTAACCCTTGCAGATTCTTGTAAGGTCAGGTTGTATTTACCAGCTGTTGTAGAAATTTAATACCAGCCTAGTAGAAAGTAAAGATTGTCAACTGTTCAAGCAAGAGGGTCTTTATTTGCAGAGTGTTTGTCATCAGAGCACTGGGGAGATATTCTCAGTGAGCTCTCTGAAATGGATTTAAAGTCACATTTATAAGAAATTTGTAAAGACAGGAGAGTTGTACAAAATGGACAGCCTCATGGTACTAAAACCTCACAGTTATTTTTTGTCTTCAATCCACAGAGTCCTGCTGAGAGGGCTTTATGCCAAGGTTAGAGTGGGAAAACTGAAGGCATTGTGGAAGTTCAAACAAGCCCTGTGACCCCCTGAAAATGGGACATTAGGCAGCTCTCAGGCACTGATGGTGTTCAGAAGTGTAGTGGGCATGGGGACAGCTTTTCTACATGAGTAGAAAAATCACTTTTTAAAGACTTTGCAGAAGGGAAAACAGAACAGAACTTGGCATGGCTTTGACAGGATAAAGTGAGTTTTTGTCTCTCCCCTCAAAGCTTTCCCTAAGTCCAGCCTGGGGACTAATCTGACAGCCTGGGCTGCAGTCAGGCATGCAGAGCCTGATTTTGCCTTGACGCTGGCTCTTTGCTAGCAGGACTTTCTTGACCTCTGTGCTGCCTCTCTGAATTCAAGCTAAAGAAGAATGATGTCTGAATCCTCTCAAGGAACGGGTTTCTCCCACATGTCCCCATAGGATAGAACTGCACATGTAAGGATGCAGTAAACTCTGCAGTTTAACTGGTGGGGATGGATCTAGTAGAGTCACTTTGTGTTACAGAAGGTAGGAAGCAGGCATGCACGCATGTTTAGCATAAACAGTGTCATGACAGGCTAACAAGGATGTAAAAAAGAAATTCTCATATGGGTAAGCAAATAAATAGAGCTGACATATGGTGTAAAACTCTTAGTGTAAAAACGGTAGCATCCGGATCCTGTAAATCCTAATTCTTGGTGGTAGGTCCTGACTTCCTTTTATATTTCAGTATTTCAAAGAGGCATATAAATGAGGAGTTCATACATACATCTCATTGAAAACAAATGAACTTGTATTTAATAATGTAAATTCATCAAGTGCATCACTCATTATTTGTATATGTGGTTTGTACATAATTTCTGCCCAAAATCCCTGCCAAGAATTGATGCCACCTTGCATTTAATCACTATTAAGAATAGAAATGGTTCTCTCTGTATAATCCTGATGAAATAAAATAATCCTGATGAAATTTTCTAGCAATTAAGCTAGAAAATAAAATGCTGTTTTCCTTAAGAATATTTATTAATCCTATTGAAGAATTACTCATATTACCATAATTACTGTTCATGATGTTAAACACTGGTGAGTCCCGAGTTGGGCAAACCAAAAAATAAGTTTGTGCTGTAGAAAAAGATTGTATTGATCATTACAGTATGAATTTCTCCTTGAATTAGTGCCATTACTGTAGCTAAAGCTGTATTCTCTTTCGATCAGCTCTGAAATGTAATATTAGGAATGTTTATTATTATGGCTAATATGATTATTACATTTACGTGGCTTCTGTGCCTATTTGATAAGCCTCTAGTCATGTTTGAAATCGTTTTAAAGACATTTTCTAGTATTAAAGTGTTTTTTACTTACTTCTCCATCCCTTTATTCTCCATCATGTTCTTGATTATAAATACTTTAAACTATCTTTTCATCATGACACAAGAATAATGTTTACATAATACAAATGTCCTTAACTTCTACATGATTGGCACCTTTCACTTTTCCTTCTGGGCATGAAAACACTGCCTATGGAAAAATATAGCTTCACCTTTAGCAGAGGTCTACAATATCCTTTCATAACCCTATTTTTTATTGATGATTTCATGATAAGAAGATAGCTTTCATTCAAAGAAATTCTATAATAGTTTCTTCCTGCTGCCTACCTGAAATGTACATATTTTTCTGTAAGAACTAACTCTGGAAATTTTGCTTTGTGCTATCCTTAATATAACCTTTTCCAGATAAGGCACAAAAAAGCAGGTTCAGACTGTTTTGGAGATGTCATTCACATTGACTGCAAAAATCCACATTGATTCCACCAGAGTGAGAGGAAGAACAGAAGAGAGACAGATGAGGATCTAAGTGCAGCATCATACAAAGGACTGACAGAGCACTTCTCATAAGAAGTACACTCACAAATTTGTATCTTAAAGTGACCAGCCGAAAGTAAAAAAGAAACTTCAATTGTGCTAAATCCGAGCATCCAAAGATCAAAAGACAACCACACAAAAGCAAGGTTGATATCAAATCATGGCTTGCTTTAATACAATCCCATTTTACTGGGCTTTTGAGACTTCAGTTCCATTTAAAGTGCATTTCTCTGCAGCTAAAAGCTCTGGCAAAAGTAGTTTAAAATATGGGAAAACACAGAGACACATAACAGCTCTGGGAGGTGGGAATGTAAGGGCAATATCTAAAAACATGACAATTGGGATGGTCAGGATGCAGAGTGGTAAAGGTGCTGCTCATTTCTCTATGAGTGATATCAGTTATGGGAATAAGGGATAAGGAAAATGTGTTAATAGGAAAGTGTATTAATGAGAAAATGTATTAATGACTTATTTATGTTTCCAGTAAAGTCTGGCTTCTTCGATTAAGTCTTTAGAGTGATGTTCCCTCTAGTTTTAAAAGTTTCAGGTGATGGCTCAAGTGGAGAACCATTCTATATCAACTATTCTTACTCATGTACTAACACATTATTTTTCTGTATATGACTCTTGTCTGAAAATCAGGTCTTTGAGAGACCTAATAGCTAATACGAATGTTGATATCTGCAGCTAAAAATACCTTCCTTCTATTTAGTATTCCACACTCTATTCTCACAAAGGGAAAGGAGCAGGTAATAAATATATTAGGAAGATTAATTCAGAGAATATTCTTGTAATGAAATTGAAAGGTCTTAAGACCGTTCCTCTCTTTCCATTAGGGGAAATAATTAAAATACAACAATTCAATTAGTAGCCTCTTTACTTAAACAATAACTTATGAGTAGTTTAAATAAAAAATTTCATCTGAAGAAATAGTGTAAAATATCTGTTAATCAGCCACATCACAAAAAAGCCCAATTCTCATTCCACCTTAAATACTGTACTTTCTCTATCACTGTAATTTTCATATGTAAATTTCCAGTGGTCTTGTCAAACACAAACATGTCTTCTGATTTTAACACTCCAAGGAAGAGTTTTACAACCACCTACTCATGGCTATCATTCTAATGAAATTTGATACACTGTAATGAAAAGATGATTTCTCATGTTTAGTGAAACAGAAAACGTAGCAAATTATCATTGGTATCTCACAACAATATTGAGAAATATCTCAATCATTCTGCTTGGCTTTACAATTTGTAAAAGACTGTGTACACTGCTGAGATTATAATTTACAAGGAGCAAACAGATTTTGCATGATTGCCCATACATCCATCCAAGCCCAACACTGAAGAACACGCAAAATATGTGTCTTTTGTTTGTTTTTGGTTTTGGGTTTTCAAAGATTATTCATCCAGCATACTTCACAGACCTGGCTGAGCACAAGGTAGGAGAAAATAAATTTTTTTTATGACTGACTACTAAAAATTATGACCCAAATTAAAGCCTATAGGACCAACAGAATACTCCTTTAATTTCCTCAAACTCATGGCACATATTTTAAACAGATTATTTAGGGTGAATTTTTCTATTTCCAAAGAACTCCACACAAAATTAAGAAAAACATGGAAAACGGAAATGTATTTACACAAATTTATTTTGAATGACGTGACAGACACACAACGAAGGAAGAATGGAAGAAGGGAAAGGGGAGCAGCCATGCTACCTGACATTGCAAGCACAGAGGCATTTAGTGAGGGATCCAACATCTGAGGAGAAACTAGGGTGATTTATCTAACTTTGCTAACACCTAGGATCTATCAATTTTTTCCCTAGATTGTGGACCCAAATTGAAATCTAGAGACGCACAATATGACAGAGGTTAAAAACTGTGTGCAGTGAAAGACCATTCTGTTACTTTCATTCTCAGTCATGAGCGTTTTAAAAGCTAGTGCAAACAGCCTCAAAGCACAATCACTTCAATCTTTGTTATTACAGAATAGTCAACTTCTTTCCTACTGAAGGGAAACACAAAAAAAGAAACAGGTTTTGCTTCCTCTTTTTGGCTTACGCATGTCATCTAATAGTTTCTGCACAATGTTTCCTGGTCTTTCATTTTTAAAGGTAATTCTGATGAGAACCATGGCTTGGTGCTTAAATAGCAGTAAAACTGAAGGTAAAAAGCCAAGATAATCACCTATATTCCAAGAAACCACATATTCTGAAAAGCATAAGCTCTCCATGCAAGTATTGTTGCCTTTCAGGTTTGATGATGGAACTCCATGAAAAACTAGAGAGACAAGGTAGATGTTGAAGTTGTGGTAATGAGATAGCTAAAATATTATCTAATTGCGGGGAAAATTACTCACAGAATGCAATATTTGTGGCAGAAGATTTGAATGCTGAGAAAAGAAGAGGAAAAGTAACTCTTTAAAACCATCTCCAAACTTTCATTTGCGTGGACAATAAAGCTGGTCACTGCTAATGAGAATACACCAGGTACATTGCTGAGATGCTGGCACACTGCAGAGACTCAGATAAAATAGAGTTTCCTCTGTTAGGTGATAGAATTCTTTGCTGTATCAACATATTTGTGTTTTTCCAAAGCAGATATGGAATAACAGCCACATGAAACATAATTAATAAGGTTGAAAATGAATTATACCTATGCACAGGAAGGCAGAGTTTTGCTGGTACTGTTCATCAGGCATGTTTTCAGAGTTTGCATCACTGTGTCAGGATTCCACTAATATGCCACTCACCTGACCTATTTTTACTAAAAAATGTGCCATATTCCTTTCTGCTTCCCTCCCACAAAAACTGAGCATTAAATACACCTAAATATATATATTATAATATATACTGTATATACATTAATACATTGCTTATTATTATATATCACATTAATATAGCAATATATATGATATATATAATTATATATATATATATGCTTAATTATACTACTGTGTGTTTTTCAACCAGAGCAAATATTTTGTAATTCTACTTTATGACTTAATCACATGTAATACATACGTTTTGTTACTTTTTGTACTATTACAATATTTAAGCTTTAAAGCACAAATTCTGTTCAAGATTTTATTGGAGTATATTTAGAATAAGGCACTGAAATCTGTGTCACATTTTGGACAGAATGATCCCAAAGTACCTTGATTTGCATTGCTATTACTGGAAGCAGTATTTGGCTCAGCATCTGTGGGCAGCACCAACTTGAAGCATTGCATAGGTTGTTACTGGTGGCTATACCCTCAGCAGACAAATGAAAATCTGAAAAGATAAGTAACTTGGAAAAAAACACAGATAAAAGCTTCATTTCCACTCATTATTTCAATCTAAGATTTTTCAGCAGAGAAAAGCAAGTCTACAAAGATTCAGGATGAAGGCCATCTTCATAGAAACTGTCCATCATAAGTAAATCCCAGAGATGCAGTGTAATATAGGAGGAAAATTCTATGTAATAAGCCATTCCAAATGCTGAACATGTAATACAAACAACAGCCTCTTTCTGTAGTCTTATCCAAGAAAAGAAGTAATGAATTTATAATTGGAGATGACAATCTCCAAGCCAAGTCCAGAGCAAGCAAATCAGTGGCTTATAAGTTACAGAGACAACTGGTGATCCAGCACGGTAAAGTTTTGGACAGCCTTGAAATCATCAGTACAATGACATTCAAAGTTTTGGTTTTAGTGGATGACTTTCTTGAGAGCCATGAGTCCTACACTGCTGAGCCGTGGTTTATGATAGATAACACACCACTGTTAGATTTATTGCTCAAGTATAAGTAGGAATGGTAAAATATTTGCAAATATATAGTTCTTGAAATTGATGTAGCAAGCATGAATAACAGCAGTAATGGTACCTCACCAATATTTATGAACTTTCATGTCACACTGTCCCTGAGGATGGCTGGTTATCAGAACTGCTCCAAATTCCCTCATTCTCACTCTACTGCCAATTAAATACTAAGCTTACAGCTTTTTGTTTCAAAAGTCATCACCTAAAGCACCAGCTGCCAAAATCCTTTATTTTTTTTTCCTTTTTGTGGAACACAACACGAGTGATTGAGAAAAAAGAAAAGGAAAAAAAAAGAAAAAAAATCCTAAAGCACACAAAATATTCACATTGTAATCTGAGGCAGTTGGGATTTTTATTTTTACTGTGGTAACAATGAACTGAAGTCTGCCCCTTTCATTCTGTCAGCTTCCCCCCCCAGACCCCCTACATTTTCTTCACACCACCTGCCAGATAAAGACCCTCAGAGACAAGTTTGAAGTTTTCTTTCCCTGTATGATACAGCTCATCTTTCTATACCATGGAATGAACCATGAACAAAGTATCTGTGTTTGCTCTGGAAAATGTCAGGTCTCATTACTGGCAGAAAGTGGGCACTAATCATAACTGGGGAGAGGCCAGAGCAGCCCCTTGGTGCTCTGAGCGACACAGAGAACACAAGGAGACACCTGCAGGAGTGGACTGATGGTGTTTGCTTGATCTTTCAGAACCAACAACACCATACAAAGGAAATCAGGAGGATTTTTGGTCAAAGCAGAAAGAGCTGTTTGTTTTGTACAACCAGTATAGCTGATATGTTTGTGTCCAACTAATTCAACTGATATTGAGATGTGAAAGCCACACTTACCAGAACTGATCGAATACTGTTAAGTAACTTAGCTGACATGCCTATTTATAAAAATTAATGAGTATACTCTGTCTCCAACTGTTATATCCTTTTATTTATGAATACACTAAGGAATAGATACCATTTTACTATGAATACTGAAAGAATTGTATGCAGATACTGTGAAGATTTTATAAGCTTTAAGGGAAGTTCAGTATATAACATTTATGAGTCTTTGATCCAGAAATTTAATTCCAGTAATTATGCATATTCGAACTGCAAACAGAAACAGAGGTTGTGACCTTCTGGTACAGGTCTAATGAACTCTGCTTCAATATCAAATGTTGAAATGTTTGAATTATCTCCCTGCAAAAGAATTACATGTATAAATTATTTTTTCAATAAATTCTAAAGAGAAGGAAATCACTCTCTAATTGTTGAAAAATGCCAGGCAGATACAAGTTGTTGAAAGCCAAAACCAAACTTTTTTTTTTTCTTGCCACCAGCATCTTTTACTGACAAGTTTCTTGCAGCCCTCTTTGGAGCATATTCTGGTTATGGGACTAGAAAATCAGATTTTATCTGCACAGATATACTTGTGCAAGTATTCTTTGGTTGTTGTGTGAATTAATTTAGACCAAGTATGGATTTATCATCAATGTATATAACACAAGAAACTGTTCTGAGCAATACTAATTTGCTCATTTTTTTATATTAGCAAAACAAAAGGGAGCTTCTGCTACCACACAGCAAGACAACGCAGATTTTGTACTGGTGCCAGGACAGGTTGTCTGGAAAAGATTGGTATTCTGTGCCTTGTGCTAGTATCTACCTTCCTGAAAAGTGAGGAGATTGTAGCACACACACTGGCAGCAAATGGATTAAGGAAGAATGATCTGGAGATTTTGTGAGAGGTTAAGGGTGAAATTGCTGAGCACTGGTAAGCAGTCTAGTAGGAGATCCTAAATAAAATGTAGAAGACAACTTTTTTTTTGAGTCTCTTGATCTTGAACAAATGCAATAATCTCTCCAAGCTAGGCTGAGCCAAGAAATCAATCCATGTTTCCTCGTGGGAGGCAGAGTTTCAAATGGCTACATTTTGTCTTCTCGCTTGAGAAAGTTGCTCCTTGAAAAACTGCTCCAAAGGGCTTTTGCTGTGGCACCTGGAAAGAGTAAATACATGGTTCTACATATTTGCTTTAACAGTAAAGTGTTAAAGCAGCTTTATCTACCTCTGGACCACTTGCCCAGACAACATTAGAGAATCAGTGCAGTTGCTGGTTTTGTAGAGTCATTAAGTTTAGTCACTTTGAATTTTGTATATGCAGCAAGAAATTATAATAGCACCTCTCTATTCCTTGAAAGGCTTTTTTTTTATTTTTATTTTTTATTAGCATAACTGCTGGAGGACTTTAAGCATTTTACAAGCCTGTACATGTGGAGAAATGCAAACTATCACTGTCAATACTTCCACATGTATAACACAGTCCAGAACCTTGAGATATGTCAGCCCTACAGCTCTGTGTGATGTTGTAACCATAAAGTTTAAAGATTTGTACACTATGTCTGCTGGTCTAAGAAAAAAAAAAATACTCTTTTTAGAACAATTCTGAAAAATGCCCTCTTACTTTTTATGGGTCTTAAAGAAAATATACTGGTATTAGTTCAAGCTTATTTAAACAGGAAAAAAAACCACCAAAAAACCTCAAAAAACCCAGTCCATAATAATCTGGTCTATATTCACATTTATGTCAAACAGAAAGTTGTTAGTTGACTGGTATCAGATTCAGGTTGATATATGTTTAAAAGTCTATGTTTTATGGAGTATTACTGACAGCTTGTAGACATCTTCAAAAGAAATTTTAAGATCTAAACCCCTGTTTTTGATAGTGGTTCCTGCCAGCACCTACCAGATGATTAGCTCAGCTACATCACTGTAACTGCAGTGTGACAACTTGACAGAAATTCAGCTAAAGTTCAGGGTCTGTTCACTAACTAATAAAAATGATCCATGTTGCCAAACCTGTTTTGTTTCCCTTTTGTTTCCTGTTAAAGAAAATCTGGTTATGTTAGTTAGATCAATTAGAATCTATTATAATATATGTTACTTTCAGTACATATGGAAATCACAGAGGATAAAACTATACATTGCAAAGAATTGAAGACTGGATTACTTCTGTCACCTTTGAGAAGCAGGCACAAGTAATATACAGCATAAACCAGATATTATTATAGTCTCATGGGAAAAGCTGGTGTTATTTTTATGTTGCAAAAAATATTGTATTTTTTTTCTTCTACAATCCTCTTATGAGAAAATACCATCATCAATCTAGATGTAATATAAAACCAAAAGAGATTGGCGATGTTGTTTTGCTCATACCATCTCAAAAGAAGCCTGAACAGAAGCACAATACTGTCCAAGAGGTTTTGCCACATTCTGGCTATGATGATTAAGTACTTCACAAAAAAACCCCTTTTTCCCTTTACAATGGGTGGGATGTTTCCCATTACTTTTCATACAGAATTTCAGGATGCTATTGATTGCATTTTCATAGGAAACCAGGTACCTACTGTTCTATCAAATAAAAGAAACAAATGTAGCTTCATGTTACTGTGTTGCACTGTTCAAAGCATGACAGGATGAAGATGGGGTGCCATATACTCCCAGAAATGTCACAGTTTTCCAAACATTTACTGTATTTTAATGTAGTTATAGTTTCAGCTGTACTTTTACAGGGGAAAAGCTTGTTCTTCAACTCACCTGTTTAAAATGTTTCATACAGCCAGATAGGTAAATTAGTCAATCACAGAGCAAATAGTCACAGTGAACAGTTCACAAATATCCCACAAACTGACATTTGTTCATGCAAATTCCTGGAAGTAAACTTATGATTAACAAATACATTACCAGAAATCTGAATCAGATCATAAATCTGTGTTGACCAGTTAACATCACAAAAACTCTAGTCCCCATTTGGTAATTCTGATATTGTTGATCTATTGGCCTGAATTCAAAAGGGCACAACACAGACTCTTATATTGCAGAAATATATCTGTTTTCAGGTGTTCTTTTCCCACTGGATACAGATATCATATCTGGAGTGACAATTTTTTCATCACATTACTATGGCACTATTACCTCAGGACCACCCTTCACCCTTACAACAAAGATTAAAAAAAAATAAAAAGAAGTTTGGCCATTGTTTCTAACTATTACACAGTAACTTGAACGGGAATTAATTAAAGTAAAACCTACATCCTATATCACACAATTCAGTGAACACTGTGGTCATATTTTTGTCTGGGGAATGTGAGCAGTATCAGGGCTCCTTCTCTCTCTCTGCACAGGACTGGGCAGCCAGTCATCCAAACAGCCTCACCCTGGGCAGTCTGACTAGTTATTTGCCTCTGAATTTTCTTCACTCATGCTGGGTGCTGCTTTTCTCTGCTTTCAATTTGTAACTCCCACATATCTGTCTTGGAGTACATCTGTGTGAAGACTGATGGTTCTACCCAAGTTCTTTTGATCAGTAATAAAGAGGGCTGTGTTTGCATTGTTGGTATGTGTGAAGTTTTATGGCTCAGTCTATTAATATGGAATCTGCCTCAGATTTGTCTCTGATTTTTAAAAAATATTTGAGCATAGAACGTTAGTTAATTTTGAACTTTTCATGCTGTTTAATGAGCTTCATGTCAGGCTAAAAAATGCAGGGAAAGAAACAAATCTTGCTTTGATTTGTCCTTTTGAGAAAATGGATTTGCTCCTCATAAAGAAAAAGGAGATTTGAAAGCCTGAGAATCTAAAAATCACATGGAAGTCACATATTGGTCGCCTTTCCTCCAGGTAGCAGAGCTACCCATGAAGCCATGAGGAAGCAGATACATTCATTACTGCCTGCATATGACTCATCTCTTCACAGGGAAAAAAAAAAAGGGACTTTTTTGGGAACAGATTTAAAGATGTGAATACCTGTTTATCATTTAAAGAGTGCCACTGCTTATTATTGCTTTGGATTTTATCTGAAGTAGACTTGTGGAAATGCAGGTCAGGATATGCCCTCAAACTGAAAATGAAAATGGTTGTCACAGAAATTATTTCATTTACAATCAGTTTCTGAAAATAGAAAGAAATTGTAATGGTATCAGACTCTTTTTTTGACAGAACCAACTTGAACTTTTTTCAGCTTTTTGAAATAGAGCATAATAATTACATTCATAGGAGCTGGCTGAGACTGGGCAGCCAATTCACAGGTGGAAGAAACATCTGACTAAATCCCTTTTAGCAGGGAAACTGCCAGAGCATGCACCTGGCTTTCTGTTGGAGTTATTTCCATCTGCCAAAAAGCATTGTTGCGAAATGACGGGGAAAAAAACCACAAGGGATAAACCATACTGGAATGTTAACTAAAACAGCATCTTGCCTGAGTTTGGGAAAGGCCAGAGGTAGCACTGGAGGGCCTGGTGCCTTCCCATCTGCAAAAAAGGGGAAAAAGAAGATTATTTTTTACTTCATCTGAGTTTCACATGTTCTTCTAATATTTATTATTTGTTTTCAAACAGTCATGAGGACCATATTGTTGGACAAGAGCCCCATTCTTTAGGGATTTTAAAAATGTAAACAGAATTCTGGGTCTTGTTCCAATGACACACTATAGTGATTTGTAAACATTTCTGGATGATGTCAAACTCTTGCTAATAACATTTAAGTGCTGATGAATTTTAGTTTGCAGGCTTGAGTTCAAAAATTATGTATTTCACTTCTGGGTAAGTGCAGTATACCAGGAGATGCTGGCCTTCCTAACTGTTGTAATTAAATGTCCAGAATGTAAGTGCTAAGTGCTCAGAAACTGAGTATGTGCACTGAAGGCTGACCAGGTGGAGAATACAAGACCACAGCTCCTCCACACTTTTTTCTGCTTAAAAGATTTTTATAGAAGTAACAACTACTACAAACCAAACTATGTGAAACAGAACATGGCCCTCTGGGTTTTAACCATGTTGAATCTCCTAAAATTTGCACAAAATGTAGCTTTAAAATGGCCTGCATGGCTCAACTTAAAAGATTGTAATAGAAATAACAACAACTACAAACCAAACTAAGTGAAACAGAACATGGTCCTCTGGGTTTTATCTCCTAAATCTCCTAAATCTCCTAAATCTCCTAAAATTTGCACAAAATGTAGCTTTAAAATGGCCTGCATGGCTCAATACCTTGGAGGGTTTATGTGTAAGGGGCATGCCAGGCAGATTCTTTTCCCTGTCCTGTTGGGTCATTTTTCATGTTCTATATATTTCTGACTCCTAAAATAGACTCTTGACAACCAAAAGCATCCATTGTGCGGAATTTCTTAGACCTTTTGCCAAGCTCATCACTGGCAAGAGTTGAATCCAGCTCTGAGTCTGTAAATGAAAGCAAAATTCTGTAACTTACACCAATCTACTGACACTTCTGTCACATAACTCCAAATTCTGTCTTGCGTGTTTTGTGTTTCATCCATTATGCCTTCTTTTTTTGTATTATACTTCTTTGCATGTGGATGGCAGTAATTTATCACTAGTAGGAAGACTTCTCAAGTAAGGTTTTGTATCATTCCTGTTTACAGCCCACTTCTCAAAGAGGAAGGAGAGAGCATTCCAGATTCTTGCATATGAGGAGGAAGAAGACATTTTGCACTTCTTTTACAGAAAAGAAATAGAGAGCAGAAAGGGAGGAGATCTAAGCTGCTTTATGCAGCAAACACCTGCTCTCTTTCCATCTCCTTTCTCTAAAAGGCATTGCAGGACTTGCTAACTTGAAAATCCCTATTTTTGGAAAAAAAAAACCCAAAAAAACCCCAAAGCAGACTTCATCCAGGTAAATCCAGATATACAAGATCCTGATTTGATCAGCTCTGGGAATTGAAGGGTAAACTAATCTTAAGCTTCATTAAAAAGAACAGTAAAGACAATACTTCCAGGGACACTAGCTGCAGTTCCTTGTAGAAGGTAGCATTTGTTGCGATTCATAGGAATGAAATTCATTTTATGACAGCATATATCCTGAAATTCTATGAAGGGTAAAGCAACTCCCTGGACAAGAATATAGTAATTGTTTTTAAGGAGAAGGAGAGAACTGTGGCTTCATTTTACCTCCTGGCTTTGACCTGGGTAAAAAATTTAAAGATGAACTCTCTATTGAAATAGATGCCTGAAAGACACCTTGATTGTTTCCTTTGTTTTCTCTGTATAACAGAGTGCATGCATTGAGAAAGTACATGAAAGTACATGAGAAACAATTTTCCTTGTTGCATAAAATGAAACTAAATTCAGGCATGTCACAGCCTTGAAACACTTCTTCATGGACTGTACAATGGATTGGCAGATGTAAAGTTGGATGCTTTTTAAATCTTGTATTCCTGTTCATATTCCTTTGACCTATGGTTGTGTTCTGTATATATGAAAGCAGAATGATGAAATGGCTGAATTTATCAAATACAGCTTGCAACATTACTTAAGAAATACATTTCAGTCAATTTTGACTGATGAACTGTGTCTGAAGCCTTAGGCTATATAGAAGCTGGTGTCCTGAACCCTGTTAAGGTATCATTCAAGCTGGACATTCTCTGACTTTTGTGTTTTGCCATTGGGACCAAAGCATCCTTTTTAAAGCCTGTAAGATCCTAAGATTCTTCAGTTTATGATCATATGCTCTCTTTGTGAGGAAGTGCACATTTCCCTCTATTTGCATTCCCCTCCATCTTGCTTTAAAAAAGCAAAAGGAAAAACAAATGTGTGATAAGTTTCATGCAAAGATGACTTCTGTTTTGTAAGTGTTCATCTGTTCCGACTACTTTTTTCCACCTCAGAGTCATAATCCCCTTCTGCCATATCACAATTAGCAGTGGAGAAGTCTGGGATTTACAGTCAGTGGATTACAACTTTCAGAGAGAAAAAGGCAGCAGGAATGAACGACGTATGCAGCATAAATCCTGTCTTTGTGCAAACATATTTAGCAATAAAAGCGAAGTTTCACACACATTAACTAAAGAAGGAAAATACATTTGCAGTGTTCTCTAAGATATCAAGTGAATAGAGGAGTCCATATCTCCCTGAAAGTTACACTCATAATTCTACAGATTTTTTTAAAACATCGACAAAATGACTTCTAAGTTTCTCAAAAGTTCTACAACTTCTGACAGACAAAATGAAGTCCTTCAATAGGCAGTGTAACACAGAGAAGCAACCAAGCTCAATCTCAGGTGGCACAAAATATCCTGATGGTTATTGGCAAAACTGCTCACTTTAGGCAGATGAAATACCTACAACCCAAACCCCACGATTATTCTCTACATCAGTGATATTTAGTGATAAATGGAATTGCTGAGGCAGAGTGGGTTTTTTGCCAGCTGGATCAGTGATGTATGCCTAAGCCTTGCGTAGGCAGAGATTACCCACTTGCAGTTTTGGTGGCTTCAGCTGGGAAACACTGTAGGAAAAGATATATTTGTGGGGAGATGAAAAAAAAAATCATGTGATGCTGAGTGTGTTCAAGACAAACTTATAAATTATATGGATCTTGATCTAAAGTTGATAAGTAGAAAAAAATATTTTCCTTGAAATCATGAATATATTTATCAGAACGGACCAAGGAACTGGATGAAGTAATTATTCTGAGGTACTATTTTTATTCATGTAAACAGTCTTCAAAATTTTTACAATTTCTTATTTGAAGCCCTCTTCCTGAGCTGAGGAAGCAGATAATTTACCAATTTATTAATCCCAAATTGCAATTCTGATGGTACATTTTCTTTTTAATGTCATGGTGAAGGAGACACTGCCGAAATCCAAGAGGACTCCCCCCATAACACTTTATACTGATTTTACTCTCACTTTTATGCAATTGATTTGGAACTGCAGGAGTCAAGTTACTAGTTCTTAGAGAGTAAGATGGACAACTGCTTAAAAATATGTAATTACTCTGAATAATGTCACTCCTGCACTGAGCTCCAGATCAGAAAAATTTGATTGCACTGTTATCAGCAGCATAAATATTATAGATGAATTTTTAAACTCCACCTTGTTTCTTTAAAAAAAATCATAGAATTCTGGAATGGCTTGTGTAGGAAATGATCTTTAAGGTTATGTAGTTCCAATCCCTCTGCCATGTACAGGGACAACTCCCATTAGACCAGGCTGCTTAAAGCATCTGACTTCCAAGAATGGGCCATCCACAACTTCCCTAAAAACCTGCTCCAGTGCCTCACTACCCTCAGAGTAAAAAAATTTTCTCCTAATATCTAACCAAAATCTGTCGTTTTTCATTTGAAGCCATTGTCCATGGTCACTAGCTGTTTTTTGTAAAAAAGTTCAGTATCAAGCCAAAAGCACAAATCCATTTTGTAGAGCTGTTATATTAAACCAAGATTTAAAGTGAAAAGAGGTGGGGTTAGATTAGTAACATGCATTGAAAAACAAAGTAACTAAATGAGTTTTTAGGCTTCCTCTATTCCAATAATTTTCTTCAGACTGATAAGCAGGTAATGGAACACAAGTTTCATACTTAATAATATTTATGTCTTTCATTTTAATTGTCAAGGAGTACAAGAATTTTGCAGAGACAATCTGAGAAAGTTAAATCAGTTCTTATGCATGCTATGGGTTAATTTAGTACTAGCTGAAAGACCTTATCAGTTGTAGACTCATAATGTTGAAAACACCTTATTATTGCCAAATCAGCCAGCACACAAAAGCTAGCAATTGTGAAGAGGAGGTTTGCTTACCCTCTTTAGTTTTTTAACCATTGAGTAAAAAAGAGATCAAGTGCTACTATGGCAAGTTTCTTCCAGAGTAAGTACAAGTTCCAGCAGGAGATTGAAATGGAAGAGCTTTCCAGCCTGCCATCATAACAATGCATATTGCTCCCAGATTATACTGGTTTGTCAGATACAAAAATGATCTCTGCAGTTCAGCTTACAGCACTTAGCAAGATAAGCAAAGGGAGTCTTTGTTTGGACAAATTGTCTGTATGCTGTGTTTAGGGACAACTGAAGCTGAATCTTCTTTGATAAACTCAAACAGTGCAATGTGTACATTAGTGTTTTAGTGAGAATCAAGGGTGCAGTTTTGAAACAAACCTGATTGAACCCAGCTACAGAATAGCCTCAGAGCATATGAAGTGTATTTCTTTTGGGTGAAACTACACTGAAAAATGTGCACACAATGCACACCTGATGTACTCCAGTAATTAATCCATGTTCGGACCTTGGCACCAGAGAAAACTTGGTCCAAAGCAAACTGCCTTCTCCCTTCTTAACGTATCCAATTGTCCTTAATAATATTACAGTTCTTCCTTTGTTTTTTTTCTCATACTACTTGCTGATATAGCCATAAGATAGTGATGGAAAAAAAATCTCCTGTTTCTTTCTAATATTACTCCATTTTTAATATTTCTCCAGAAATAAGTAATTTTGTTGGAATATCAGTATTAACGTGGAACCTTTTATCAAAAATTATTGAAAATGTCCTTGATGAGACTCTAAAAGATGATAGCAGTATCAACCTTTCAGCCAACAGTATTATCACAAATATTTTACTGTACAGCCAAATATAGTAATTTACACGCAAGGTTAGCTATATTCCCATCACCTTGCACATCAAAACACAGTGTATCCAACCTCTGCTGAAGACAGCCTGACTATTTCTATGTAAGGACTCTACATTTGTTACATAGCTTGCAGTAAAGGCAATGAAAGGTACTCTTTGTCTGAAATATGCATATATTCCCAGACTGAAGGTGATAGCAAAGGCTTGGATATGAACAGGTTCTTTTTGTCTTTAATTATTTTAAATCTAATGTCCCCCTTTATGTTCTTTTCACACAGAAAACTAATAAAATACCTTTTATTTGATAGACATCCTCTAGATTTAACAAAAAAGCTGCAGTCTGCCTTAGCAGTTTAATCAACATGAAACAAAAACAGAAATCAAAGTGCTGGTAGTATTTGAAATATAGATGTCCTCTAACTTTGCCCTTGATAATCAATGCACAGTTAAATAGTTTTAGTGCATGTGGGAAAATATCAGAAATGGCTCCAGGCTAATAAGCCTGTGTTTGCTGCACAGACTGTCTTAATTATTTTATGTTTCCCAAAAATGTGCACCTGTGTGTGCTAAGACTGTGCAGCAAAAATGCAGGATAAAAATCATTCTAGTGAATACGATTTTGTTTTTGTCTATGCTATTGGTGAACCATTTTGCAAAAGGCAGCTCTGTCTGGTAAGACTAAATGGAAGCCTATTTTCAAAATCAAATGTGGAGTCAGGATCACATTAACTTTATAAGTGGAGCTGAGGTGACTTGCCATGCCATGTCAGGACTACACACCCTTGTTGGCAGAATCCCACAGAATCCCACAGATGGATAGTCAAGCTAGGTATTCTGAATCCATCTGAAATGAATTATTAAGTCTTAGGTGTTTCCATGAGTTCTGTGCTGTTATTGTGGGAATATAAAGATCTATTTCCTTTTGGAGATTGCTTGCAAGAGGCATGTGGAATCCATCATCTACCTAGAAAACACTGATTGGGTTTCTTGAGAATCTTAAATCTCATAATGAAACAATAAACTTCATTCTGTATTTTAACCTTCATGATCATGAAATTAAACTTTGTGGCGAAAAACCCAAGTGTTTTGCAGTGATGGGAAACCTGAGTCTTTTTTTCCTACCTAGATAGATTTCATCAATTGTGAAGTGAACCACAAAATTTGTAAAATTAGGGAGAATTTCCCTGGAACAAATGTGGCCAAATGAGCCAAGGAAGACACTCTCAGAGAAGGTAGGAGAAATGTTTTGTAGATGAGCCAAAAAGTGGATCTAAAAGGGCATCATATTCTCACATCATCAGGAGGGTATTTCAGAAAAGTTAGCAGGCTGTATACAACATATCCAAAGAAATTCTACTTGCCAAAAATGTAATCTTAATATTTCTGGTAGTTTTGGAATTAGTCCAGCAGAGTCTTCTTAAAAAGATATCTCTGAATACTTCACCAAAACTAAGGGGGCATTGGTCACACCAATTAGACCAATTAGATACAGAAACCATTTGAGTAGATAAAATTCTCTGAATATAGAATAATTGTATTATGGATTTAGCAAACCACATTTTCTATTTCTGATGCAAGTACTGCATGTGGATTGAGCCTATGATGTATTTTGTGCCAGTTATGCTGTTACTCTTTGAAGACAAAGTATTTTGTTCACCGTATACTTCCAGAACATTATTTTACTCAGTATCATCAGCCTTCATGAACTGGGATTTTATGAACTAATTGGCATTAAGGACTAGGGACTGATATTCAGTCCCTGATATTCCAGTATTGTTTTCTGAACTGTGCTATTATTTGATTCATTATATGTGTATAAAATATATGGGGTTTAATTTGCTAAAGGAGCTCTGGAGCTGTTCACAAACAGTCTAATTGCAGATCCTCACACAGAATCACTTTTTCTTTAAGCAGCAAATATGCCTCTGTCCAATAAACAAATTTTACAGCTGTGTAGTCAAAACAGAGGTCTGTAATGGCTACACCTGAGAAGTGCATTAATCTGGGCAGAATCAATATTTGCTTGTCTTGAAGCCAAACATAAGCATAAAATAATAGTGTAACAAACATATTATGATACTCTGACTGCATTGCCAGGCACAATGTACAAGCATTTTGCATAAGTATGTGGACAATGTGGCCTCCAAAGAAGGCAAAGACTGGTAGAGTTGCACTCAGATGGCACACGAAAACATTGAATTACTACAAGAAGCACAATTTTCAAGATCAAGAATAGAGCACAAAATAAGCACAAAGGCATGAAAATGAGGAGGGCATTTTGCTGAACATACAAGGACAGCTCAAAAAAACAGAAATGAGATGAGAAGCACCAGAAGCACATGCGATCCTCCTTTTAGAGGGAGGAAAGTAACCAGGAAAAACACCAGATGTGAGCTAGGAGAGGTGCATAAAAAAAAAATATATACAGCTCTGACTTTCCTTTTGGAATAGCTGTGAAGCCTGGTCACCTTCACCTCAGCAACTGAGGCGCTTCAAGGGCCTCATCCACTAGTGCTTGCTATCTAAAATGGCCTCTGTGCTACTGTATAATCACAACAATTTTAGTTAGATGTTAAGATCTTACTGGGTAAGAACTAGGCATGAGACCAAACTATGTTAATGAGCATCAGTCTACCCCGCTGCTGTTTAAAGCTTAAATCTGGTTTAATCGGTCTTCCAAACTCTCTCATGACAGCAATCTCTAAATCAGCTATTGATATTTATGTATATGGAGACATTTATAACATTTATTCATTTGTGGCTGCTGTATTTTTGGTCAGCTGTTATAAAGGAGGAATCCAACAGAGGTACCAAAGGCTACTATTTCCTTTGTACTTCACCTTAAATTAGGAAGAGGCAGAGGAGATTGTTTTCTCACAAAACATGAAAGTAAACAGCAGATGTCAAAAGGCAGCAGTTGTCACAAGCAATATATTTGCAATAACAGATGTTGTGATTTTTTGACTCAAAAATCCTCATGTCCAACAGTTTTGTATCACTGGAAGCACTAAGCAAAAATTCATTTTGTACTGGGGACATGGGAATTACTGAAAGTTTCTCTGGTTGTGGAGGTGTGAAGCCAGAGATACTGGTGACTGTATTTAAGCATCAGTATTTGCCTCTCCAAGATGCAGACATAGAGTGAGGCTTACACATAGTGCAGGAGTTTTGAACAAAACTATCCCTGGTGCAGCCTAGCCCAGGACATCTTTTGGAAAATAAAAACCTCAGTTACCACTACTACAGCTATATTGGGTCTTTATTTCAACAATGATATCTGGACAGCTTATACGTAATATCATATTTTGCATAGAATTTATTGAGTGATTCCGCGGTTTACTTTTTTTTTTTAAATTTATTTTTTTTTAAACAACTACAATATTCTAACAGTTTTACTTGAAAAACTGTTAAAAGATTTTTTCCCTATAATTGCTGCTAGCAATATGCTGTGACAGTGGCTGTCTTTGCTCTGCATTTAGAGGAAATGAATTATTTTAGCTAACAGGAACAATTTCTATTTAATCTAAATTATATCTTGGTAGCTCGCAATCAAATCTTATACATGATACTAAGGCATGAAGTACAAAACTGACTTTGCTTTCTTAAAGTTGTATAATCTTATTGACAAGCTAGAATTATGCAGCTGGGATCTCATGAAAAATTTGCAGTGTAACCAAAGACCTTTTAATTTTCTTTCAGTTTGAGCCACAGTCTTCAAGAATGCCCAAATATGATGCTTTAGTCTGTAGTGTGGGATGATGCTTGTCTTCTTCAAATGAACTGGGCACAAAATAAAATCCTGATATAGGCTGGTGTTTCTTTAGATAAGTAACATTCCTATTTAACAAAACCAGAACAAGTTAAAAATTGCATTGTGACTGTCTTCATAAAGCTGAGTGCTGTCATATGTTTTTGAGTAGATAGCGCTATAGGCAAACTTCAGTCTTACTGTGATTGAGGATTCAATAGATAGGGAACTTTTTTCAGATTATATATCCTAGAAAGATACAAAAGAGGGTTATTTCATTAAAAGTCATAGCTGTCAAACTATCACTATTTAATTTTAAAATTCTGTGAGTGCTTGATTTCAAACAACACTACCTCTACCTAAATTTTCTGCTTTTCACCTGTATATTCAAGCTTTCTTTTCATTTGATTACCATTAATGAACAAAACTTATCCAATCCTTTTTCCACAGTTAGCAGATATTCTTAATAACTGCATTTCTATAATGACATTAAAAAGTATTATTTAATTTATACATTTCTGAGAATAGTAACTGCTCTGAAACAAAGTTCAACATCCTTCCTATTACATGGTTCTAATATTTAGAGTATATAATTTTGGTCAGAAAATTTAATTGGCTCTACATGAAGAAACAGGTACTAGGAGATGGCTGGGACTTTTTTCCTAGATTTCATAATGTAAATAAAACACTCTGATCTGTAATCAAAATGAAATGATGCAGTTTTAGACAATTCAAGCAAATAGAAGCAAAAAGGTAAATATCAATACTACTGTAATGACATAGGTGTTAATATATTCATAACATGTAGTTGCAGAAGTATTGCATCCCTGTATGTTTTTAAACCTATGTATGTCAAATGAACAGATGGAAGTGAGACACCCCGAATCTATAAACAGAGTGGTGTTTGTGTACTCACTTGAGCCTGTGTAAGTGAACTGCAAGTGAAAATAGGACTATAAAAACCACTAAAATAATGGTAGATGGAATCAGACACCAGCCCACATAATGAAACACATTAATTCCTCCAATAAGCAGTATAAGTTCTGTCCTGTGTTTGTTCTGAAGACACATAAATTCACAGAGATCATGCATGATGTCCTGCTTTGTCTCAGCTGTCTTTTGTTAATGCCATCATCAAGAGATCAGCCAGAATAAAAAAATCTGTTCCACATACTGACTAATGAAAAAATTAAGCCTTAAGGTGAAACTCTGGGTTAATCAATAAACTGTGTATTGATGATTGAAAATTAGAGATTTTAGATCAGTTATGACTGCAGAGGAACATTCCATTTGCAATTTGTTAATCTCTCTTTCTTGAGGGAATGTTATTGCAGTCTAAAGAGACAGAAAAAAAATTGTAAAAGCTAATTTTATGTTACAGCCCCCATAGGCCAAATAATAGAAAATGTTTGTGAGGGAAAACTTGGTAATGTGGAAGAGACTACTCTGAAAATTAACCTTATAGTTATAGAATCCACAGAAAACAATGCACTTGTACTGCTCAGCCAAGCCAACAATTTAATCAGCAACTGCTTATTTATAAGATTCAGTTTGTGAATTTCTTTTAGATGCATCCTTAGGAAATCAAAACTTGGAGGTCTAAAAGCTGTTTTCAGAGATCACTGTCAAGGCAAAATCCTAAAACAGATAACAAAAGCATCTCTGGAAGATGTCAGTTTAATCTATTCTATTTAAAAGTCTCCAAATAGAATATTACTGATCCTTCTAACAGTTAACTCTGATTCTCGTTTGCTTTCATAATAAAAAATGTCTTACTCCCATTTAACAGAATAATGCTGCATTTTAAATACATCCCTCCTTGTTCTACACTCAGTGAACATAGAACAACTTGCTTTCCTTTTTTAAGGCTTCATGTATTTGGGGTTACTGTCTTTCTACAATCTGTTGGGGTGGTGTTGTTGTTGTTGTTTTTTCCCCCAAACCAACCATACAACCATATCTGATGTTTTTTCAGGTCAAATGGAGGTAGGTCTGTAAATGCATAGATATTTTGTGGTTAAAATGAACCTAGTACTTTTAATGAAGCAGAATATTTATATCACATGAATAATAAATAAACTTAATTATAAATGCAGAACTGTTATGTTTTGTAATGCTGTATTAGAATCATAAAATGCTTAGAAAGAAAAAGAAAACATCATCTAGCTCCTTTCCCTAGATCAAGTTGCTCAAAGCCCCATCCAACCTGGCCTTTAATACTTTCAGCGATGGGGCATCCACAACTTCTCTGAGCAACCTGTTCCAGTGTCTCACCAAATTAGTATCTTCCTAATTTCCATTCTAAACCGACCCTCTTTCAGTTTAAATCTGCTTTCACTTGTCCTTTCACTACACTCCCTTATAATGAACTTCTCTCCATCTTTTCTGTAGCTCCCTTTTAAACACTGGGAGGCTGCTACAAGGTTTCCCTGGAGTCTTCTATTCCCTAGGGTAAATAACCGCAGGCTCTACAGACCCCCAACCCCCTTTACTCCTCTGGATCATTTGTGTTTAAGCCATTAATTTTCTTATTTACACCCAGTGTTTTCCTGTTTAATTTTTTCAGATCCTTTCGTCAATTTATCAAGACTATACTGTATTCTAATTCTGTCCTGCTGAGTGTTTGCAGTTTTGCCTCCTCTGTGTAATTTGCAAGGTTAATACACCTGTTCTTCCTCCTGGAAGTTCCTGGGGTTTTATTTAATTTTTTTTTTAGCTTAAATTTTCCTTTTTCTGCTTTGATTACACCACAGTTCATTTTCTGTCACAGCTCCCTGTACCTGCAAGCCAATGCATTTCTGCTACTGCTACTAGTCATGTTCTCAGTCCTCCCAGTTATCTCCATTCCTTGCCATTGTAACCTGTCTCTTTCCTCCAAAAAGGTTTCTTTATTCCTAGAAGCAAAAGAATTTAAATTAGTATAGAATTTATTGATTTGTTGTGTGATGCATAGAAACATACAACCTTCTTTTTTTTCCTTTAACATTTTCCAAACTGAAAAGACTATTCATACACATGTAGTTACAGAGAAATTCTATGAAGAGAGTTGCTTCTATATTCATGGAATAAGCAATTTTGTTTAAGAAAGGGAAGCATTCAAGAAGACAATAGAAAACTGGACTGGAACCTCAAAATGCCTCTTTTCAAAATACTCCAATTCACAGAGGCATATCTATTAGCAGAATAAAAATAAAATAAATCTGCTGTATAGACACTAATTGTGCTGGTGAGCATTTAACAACCCCACTCACCAAGAAGGAATTAACTATTCTGTAAACAGAGAAAGCAATCTAAGTAAATGGGCCATTTGGACATCACTAGTAATAAAATTGTATACTTCTCCTGAGAAAGTTAAGTTTCACTTTCAGAGACAATTTCTTTGTTCCCTTGCCACATACCTTGTATTATAATGCTCATATTAGGCTTGTCACTGGAACTTTAATATCTTTCACAGAGCATTGTGTTAGCCAATCAAAAATTCCTTCTGTAAATTAGTTTTATGAAAATGGTGTATTAAAAGGTCAATGCCTCCTACAATATATTGGAAATTACTTTTGCTTTTGCATTTATAAAGTTTGAAAATTCCAAGAATGTTAATTCTGAGCATATATGATACTATAAAGTTATTGAAGATGAGGAAGTCCATTGGTGCTATTCCCATAACTAAACCAAAAAGGAATTGGCTAATGAGTCTCATTAACTTTTCCGGGCGAGCACAGAAAACTGTCTCTTTCTACTCCTATTGTACAAAGTAGAGATTCATGAAGATATTGTGCTAACATGTCAGTAAAAGGGAACAAATGCAGGTGTATGGATGTTATTTTATCACTGTCCTCAAAACACAAAGAACAGAAGAAAATGGAGGGAAGATGAGTAAAAGTAACTAGAAGATGAAACATGAAAACCAGATATTGTACATGTGTTCTGTACATGTGTTCTCAGAAACACTGCAATGAGTCATCAGTTGTAGAAGAAATTAACATTTACAAGCTTGTGTAAGATCTGTAGAACTGATAGCAAAGTTTCATGGAGGTAAATTTTAAGACCCTCAAATGTTGGACAGCTACTTTATTAAATAACAAAGAAGAATGGAATCTGAATAAAATTTTCCTACATGGCTAGTGATAAACTTTATAGCTGTTTGCCTGTTCCAGATGAAAAACTTCAGAAATATTCACTTGAGTTGAAAATTCATTCTTTTTTTGACGACAAGATTATTTTAGTAAGAACACACCTCAAGAGACCAAAGAAGTGTGCAATGGTGATTACTGCCAATTTGTGTCAAAATAAACACCAGTCCTAAAGAACTCACCACCTACTATAAGAATACAGCTAACATCTGAAAACATTTTTATCCAAAATGCCTTTGTGTACTGTTAGATTGATCTTTGATAGCTTTGAGGATAGAAAACTTAGGAGACTGGATCAGACCAAAAGGTGATCTAAGGTACTGTAATCTGCAAAGTCAGTCGATTTCCAGTAATGGCAAAGAGAATTGTCAGGGATATATGGAAGACAAAACTGAGAACACACTGAAAGTTTTTCCTCTTTTTCCTTCTGCAGATTTCTGATTTCCAGAAGGCAATTTTAGGGACTTTCTGATTCTTCTTCTCAATGAGGTTATGATAACCATTGTGTTCACTGAAACTGATAACAGAAAAAAACAAAACCTAAACCACAAATAGAAACAAGCTAAGTGATTAGTGTTAGGATAGAGGAATTAGATGAGATCTCACATATTTTTATAGAGCCAAAACACTGTGGGGGAAAATGCCTTATTGTCAAGATGTAACCTTGTTTATTTAACCCCAGGGAACTGCTGTCACTTCCTCAGACATTTTTAGTAATGTGAGTTCCATATGTTCCAAAGTGATTTCTGTCAAGAGGCAGTGTTTATGGAGCTCGAACAGAAGGGACATTTCAAAAGCTGATATATGGTGAAAAGAAGTAGATTTTTTGTGTTGCATTGCTATAATCAAGCCAATTTGAATTAAGACAACTTTAGTAAATACAAAGCTTATAAGATCTTTGTTTTAACTAACAAAATTTAGCATCATAGTTCTGACAAATATCTAAAAGAAAGGGAAGTAAAGGGGAAGGATGAGATTGTAGCTGTGAGCTGTACAGCTTTTTCTACCTTTAGCCAGTATTTATAAACATTTGGGAAAAAGAAAGCTGTAGGAAAATCTATACTCCTTCCTTTAAGATGACAGGCACTCCATGTCCCAAGGAGTTGTTTCTTAGCTGAGAGAGAAAGCTGTGAAGCCTGTTAAAAATGGTGGAGACGCCAGAGAAATGGAGACCTATTAAAATTGTCAAGGCTATAGGTGAGTGACAAGGAACCGCAAACACTGCAGCTGTAGAATGTTAAATACTTAGTTAAAGGGAAAAAAAATGAGAGGCAGGCAGATGAGTAGATAAGTATAAGCAAAAGGAAGATCTAAAATGGTGCAAGAATATCAGTATTCAAGCCAATGGAATGGAAAACATGTACAAAACTTCTAGCATAGCCAGTGAAACACCACCTGTAGACAACACAGTGTTTTTCCTCCTTCTGTTGAGGAAAGAAAGTAGCACAACCTAACTTATACACCAGCTGTAGGAACATGTAATCACAATCAGAGTCTCATTTCATTCGTCAGTAGTCATTAACAGTGTTACTTCTGTCTTCTTAGCTCATCAGGAGCATCCAATTTTGTCTTGCCAAGGACTGCAAAGACCAAAGAGAAGAATATATGGTCTAGAGGCTTTTTGCCCTCGTTTGTACAATATATCATATTCTACTTGGTTTCATTGGGGTGGTTTTTGAAGCACATGCTTACAAGAGGAATATGTAATACGGTATGACTAGAGTATTACAAGAAGAACTTATAAACAAATTTAGGGTGTCTTGTGGTCTTTTGTTATAGCAGTGACCAAGATACAGTCTTCAAAATTGGTCTGATATCATCCAAGGAAACCTGTATTTTTGGTTCTTCTATAAAATTCTCTGGTTAAATTCTTTTATGACTTGAGAAACAGAGGAAGGGTGCACTCAGTGGCAGAGACTAAAGAGGATTAATTTTGTTGGAATCTGTATTACATTTTGTGAAAGTTTTGTAACTTTCAGGGCTGTTTGGATTATGAAAACAGCTTAAACCCTTTAAAAAAAAAAATGTTGATTATAATGCTCCCAAGCTGATACTGTAATGTCATGCATTAACTCATTCCTTCAAATTCATTGAGCAAAATCTATGACTAAAAGGCTGATGATTTTTAGAGTCTGTAAAGTCTATTAAGCATATGAAATTCATTAATATTAAAAATTGATTGCACCCCTTTCCTGAGGGAAAACGACCATTTAACTGCATTTACCCTACTTGACCTCTGCAGTGGGATAAAATAATTACAAAACCATTTTTCTAAATTTTATAGCCCAAGGATCTCCTCTGAGTTTTTGGAGTGGACTGTCTCCAGGATTCTTTTTGAAGTCTTCATTTTTTTGGCAATTATCTTTACTTTTCCCCCTCACATTTCCCAGTGTTTAATTTGTGAGGAAATTTGACCTCTTACTGCTGTTCCAATTTTGTCACAATTCTGCAGATTATCTGCTGTAAATGAAAGGCAGAAATGTGTACTCATGCATTTACGTACACAAGGCTACTTAAAATTCTCAGAAGGAAAGTACATAAAAGAGTAATACTTTAAAAAAAAAGCAAAAAAAAACCCTCAACCACAAAAATATTTAGTCCCTACAAGGTGCTCAGCTAAAATTTTCTTTTAAATTAGTTCTATTTTCAGTTATGAACCTGATAAATGAACTTTCCAGAACCATATATTAAGCTAGCCTGAGTGTTCAAACTTGAAAAACATAACTCTTTCATTAAAATTGATAAAAGTAGATATTGAAGAAAGCATGAGTCAGTGCAACCAATATTGAAATATTTAAGATAGTGTAAAAAAAAATTATTTTAATTCAGAAAGGAATGAAGGTTGACAATTTAAAGGGATGATCCTGCGACCCACCTATGTTTATTCTCCAAATCTTCCTCAGGCAAAAATAACTGAAACAGTCATGTGCTTGTTCAGACTTCAGTTTGAAAAGTTCAGGCAGTGATGTGGAATTGGATTATCTAATTATTATAACCAGGAGAAACAGTAAATATTTCTATTAAACTGATAAAGTTTTTACTGGTAATGGTTTTGGACTATAAATAATGGGAGTACACAACATACCATCATAGATCATTTTAGCGTGGTTGGAAATCTTCCATAGTGAACAGTCTGAAGAAGAGATATAAACATGAGGTTGAAAAATCCAAGTCTACTTGTGAAGAAAATTCATTCCAGCGCTCTAACAGCTTGTTTATTAAGCATATCTTAAACATATTAAACATAAATTATCATTAATTGCCTAAACATTTGGGAGGTAGGGGCAGAGAGAAGTGAAAAAAGGGGGGGGTGAAACAGACATAAAAGCTAGAATTTATACTTCAATTTTTAATCTCCTGATGTCTAATCAACTTATGCACTGCTCCACCCAATGCTCTCAGAATAACACAGTGTCCTCGCCAGTGAAAGACAAATAGGGTTACAGGTATTAGCTACAGCTAAGGTTTTATACTGTTCAGCAACAAGGCAGTATAACTTCAGATCAGTAGGGATTTAATATTGTCTGACATGAATTGAGAACTTCTCCTATTTAACTGGCTTTGTGCATTGCCTGAATACAAACCACAAGTTTGCATGCAAAGAACATTGTCCTTACAAAGATGCTGCTCTCATCAGCCACTTTTCTGGCTTCCAACAGTAAAGCTGAAACTGAAAAAGAGTTCTTGAGAGGTTATGGGGATTTGATTGATCCCATATGGAAAAATTAAGTGAAATGGAAAAATAAGTAAAGATAAGTATGGGAGGGCATATTTTATTGTTTTTCAGGAGGAAGGATCCTTGAGTTCTACTAGACCTGCTTTAGAAAGAGCATTTTCTGACTTGCCGTTGCATAGTGTGTGCAGATCAAGTACTAAGTACTTAAACAGGTCTTTCTGACTCCACAAGGCAGCCTTCTATCAGCTTTCCATTAGAGATGTAATTTTTTATGGGTGGCACTTGATATCCTACACAATCTGCTCAACCTAGTAGAAAATATGGCCCTGAATTTCAGTTTCCTCTTAGATTTAGTCTTAGGCAATAAACAGTGGTGGATACTTCTGCTTTCTGTCCTGGTTAAGACCTTTAATTGTAATTATCTTTAATGATTCTTGGCATGCAGTGAACCCTTCTAAGACTGACAAATTAATTTAAATCCCAGATCTCCATTTCCTTGTTTTCTGTTATCTTCTCCCCACACTTCCACTTGTTAAATTGTCTCCTGACACAGTTGGCATAAAGAAGAATTTATTTTTCCAAATTTGGCACTGATACGAAGAGGTTGGAAGTAGAGACATATAATTTTTGCAGCAGTAGTGAAATTCCAGCTCATTGCCAACACTAATAAAGAGTTATAATTTACAGACATGCAGAATGAACTTGAAAAGACATAAATGACACTGAATACTTCATAACTGAATGGACAAATCGTGATAACCAAGTGACAATAGAAAACCTTTGTACGCTTTATGAGAAAACCAAACTACATGACAAATGACATAGAACTTGTGTTGTAAAACTTCCAAGAGATCTTGGAAACCAATTATTCAAATTCTGTTCTCGAACAATGGGCTCAGCTTACACGGCTTTATGCGCCTGTCACTATTCCCATTTGTTCAGCAATCTAATTGTAGCTTAAAGATTTTTTCCCTTACTGGAGAAGGATTGGGATGTAGTTAGTCCATGGACTAACAGTAGGGCATGACACTGCAGCAAACTGAATATTTTGGGATGGGCAAATCACCCTTTAGATTGTGGGGACAGACATTTGGTTTCAAATGAAGGAACATTATTTTCATTGAGCTTCCATGCAAACCCACCAAGAAGCTTAAAATATACTGTGAGATTATAATTTAACTACAGTAAACTTTCAAATGAATACTTTAAAGCCTTCACTGCTTGAGGGAAGCTCCCTTTAAAACACAAACAAAAACCTCCCCATATTGCACCTAGGTTTTATTTTGGTGCAAGGAATCACTCTGTGAGAGCTATAAGCAGTGCTTATTTTGCAAGCTTGGAATCTTACTAATTTTTCTCCATTTATTTCTTATATTCAGTTTTTAGTTTTTTGCTCATATTGCTTTTGGCTTTCACCAAAATTGCCTCAGTTACTACACTTCAAATGACATAGAGAACTCTACTATTAAAATAATTGAAAAGAAGTACAATTTGAGAAAAAAAAATAATCGTAACACAAAAATGTTGATAAAACATTTCTGCACCAACATTTCTGTACTTCCAAAATCTGGAATAGGGACAATATGTGTCTGGAATACCTTTTCGTAAAAGAATGCAAATCAAAATGAATTTTCTTCTTTATTTTTCTTTTTTGATAGCAGATGTTGTGAACATTAAAATATGATAGTGAATGTATGGGGAGACATATTAAATGAGTCTCTGGAATGACTGACACTTCTGAGTTGTAGGGAATCAACTTAGAACAAATAATCAAGTTTACTGACTTTGAGACTATCATAGAGTCAAGTTCATAAAATGGAGATGCTGAGTCAGAATATGAGCAATAGTTTTATCCAGGAGTTGAATTATTCAACAATTAAGGGGAGATTCTTTTTTTTAAAAAAGCTTAGAATGCTGATTAGAAGTAGGCTGAAGATTCCAATCAGCATGCATCTGATTTGTTTGTTTGTTTGTTTTCATAAAATGGTATTTTATTTGAATTCAAATACACACTGAAAGAAAATAATGGCAATTTTAATGGTTTGTTCCACCTACCACAACCTAGCCTAGCTTTGCCAAGTGTTCACTTGGCTTGTTAATTTTAGAAACTGATGAACATTTATATAATGTTCACATAAATGTGAACTACAAGGACAAAATTATTTCATCTTTAACAGATGTCAATGTCTCAGCACTAAATCCTGTTTATTTACAGGATATAATAACAATGTCTTGTAGTCTGGCTTATGATCTACACTGATGTCTTCAGCTGCGTGCTGAATATTTAACCTTGGCTCTGCTATTATATCAGTGAATATATACTTTTAAAATTCAAACTGCTAAGACAGTCTTTGATTTTAAAAGGGAATACTTTTTTTCATTCGGCTTCTGGTATTAGAAAAGCTGAAAGAGAGATCACATCTGACAGAAATTTCACAGGACACACACTTTTAAAAGAGGTTTCAGAGGACCTGTGTCTGCCAAAGATTGGGAAGAACTGTCCTTGCTAGGGAGGTGTTTGGAGATCACAGAATGACAGGATGGTCAAAGGGAAAGGGGCCAAAGGTGGGGTCATTTGGTCACACCTCTCTGTACAAGCAGAGTCTTTCCACGACACATTGCACACAGCTGCACCCAGATAGATCCTGAGTATCTCCAGTGAGGGAGACTCCACACCCTCTCTGGGCAGCTTGTTCCAGGGCTCAGTCACTTGCACAATAAAGAAGTTCTTTGTCCTATTCAGATGTAAATTCTGTGCATCAGTTTCTGCCCATGTCCTCTTGTCCTATTGCTCAGCAGCACCTAAAAGAGCCTGGCTTCATCTTCTTGACAGCCTCCCTTCAGATATGAACAAAAGTCAGCCTGGTTGGTGTCATCCTTGCTTGCACATCTGCTGCATGACTGCTTAAGAATTGTCTCTTCTGGGTTTAGTTGAAGATCAAGTCTACTTTCCTGGGAGACGTGGTAAAAAACGCATCATGTCTCACACAGAACCTCCTATTTCTGTCCTGCCTTGTATTTTGCAAAAGTCTTGGTAATACATGAGTAAGAACCTTGAAGGTTTTTCTGAAGAAGTACATAATGAGAGCTGTAATGAAGGGGTTAGCCTACATGTGTAGAGCTATACAAGTAGGAGATTGAAAGATGATGTTGCATATCTGCCCTGGAAATACCTTTCTTTCTCCCTGGTGCAATGACCTGAAAAGATTTGCAGGAATGCAATTTCTCCATCTGACATCTTTGAGTGCTTCCTTCTGCGTAAGCAGGGGAGAAAGATACTTGCCCTTGAGCAGCTGAATGGTGATGAAAAGTAGGCATCTAGTCTGGTCATGATGTGTCACCTAATTTTGGGCTACTACTTTTAGTCAGATGAATTGTGCCATAATGAAAAAGGAAATAAAATCTGGGAGTCTTATGAGTTTTCCCTGTCACTGCTCTGCATACTAAGCAAAGCACAAGCTACAGCAGATGGTGGGTATTTTAATGCCTTCACATGTCTGTGTATCTAAGGAAAAGAACCCCTCATCACTGATAGTTTCTGAGTACTTTAATAATTTCTATTCAAGTTCTCACAAGACATCTAGAAAACAGATTTTGTTAGTTTTGGTTTTGGTGGTGTTTTTTTTTTTTTTTTTTTTTTTTTTTTTTTTTTTTTTTTTTTTCTCTTAGTGCTTGTGGATTTGTTTGATAGTTTTTTCTTTTTTTTTTTTCTTTTTTTTTCTTTTAATCTAACACATGTTATGGGGAAAAAATTTCCTTGTCAAGAAAATTTACAGCTTTTATATTTTTCCCTGAAAGCATCTATTTTAGTTAAACTGTCAAAATATGCCAGTCTCTTGACACCCCAAAATTACGTGGGTGTCCAATATAAGGAAAACTATTTTGTTTTTAATTGTGGCAGCATCTGGAGGAGTGTCCAATCTAATGCACTGCTCATGCCTACCTAACTTAAAGATCTGCCTGCTGGTTCAAGCTATGCACATGGGCTTCACTTTCTTTACTGCTGGAAACTGAAGAATTCCACTGGAGCAGGTCATGTCAGAACAGTGTTTAGTGTTACTCACAGGAGTAGGGTGACAGCTTCATGGTGTTATAATACAATGCACTTCACTGAAAGCTCTGATTAGTAACACTTGGCTGATTTTTTAAAAGTATTTGACCAGGCAATTGTTGCCTAGTCACACAATTTTTTTAGAAAATCAAGAGAAGAATTAGGATTTATGCTTCACCACATGTATTATTCATCCTGAACTCTTTCATTGTAAATACTAAATATTTGCAGTTTATGTTGTCTATATGTTGTGGTTTTTTGGCAAATGACTCTCTGGCCACAGAAAGACTAAACTACAGTTATTGGAAAGTCACCTGAGCTCTTAAAAATGTACCAGACAAAGTCTACTACTGAAAGCTTTCAGACTAAATGATGAATATATTTTACACTTGTAAACTACTGAAGAGTGTCCAAAGGAGGGCCATGAGGATGGTGAAGGGCCTTGAGGGGAAGCCGTGCAAGGAGCAGCTGAGGTCACTTGGTCTGCTCAGCCTGGAGAAGAGGAGACTGAAGGGAGACACTGCAGTCTGCAACTTGCTTGTGAGGGGAAGAGGAGGGGCAGACACTGATCTCTTCTCTCTGGTGACCATTGCCAGGACCCAAGGGAATGGTTTAAAATTGTGTTAGACCTGGTTTAGGCTGGATATTAGAAAAAGGTTTCTCACCCAGAGGTGGTTGGACACTGGAACAGCTCCCCAGGGAAGTGCTCATAGCACCAAACCTGACAGAGTTCAGGAAGAGTTTGGACAATGCTCTCGGGCACATGGCATGACTGCTGGGGATGTCCTGTGCAGGGCCAGGAGCTGAACTTGATGATCATTGTGAGTGCCTTCCAATGCAGCATATTCTCTAATTCTATAAAGTATTTTCAAATGTATCCAGTGACCTAATGCATAGATGATGGTTTTGTAAACCCTGGATACACTAGGCAACCATAAGAAGGATCCCAAAACAAGAGTTGTGGTAGTGTCCCTTAAATGCCACGTGCACTCAACTTTAAACCTATACATATTAAATCAATTCTGATTAAAAGATAAAAAATCCTCAACTTGTATCCTTCTGTCTTTCCCTAAAATAAAACACTGAAAATATATTACAGTACATACAATTCTGTATGTGATAATACATGCAAGACGTATTTTTTGTGATAACAAAAGTTAAGGATGGTACCATAAATAGTCAATGCATACGGATTTTTCCTCCACATTGGAATAATAAGTGCATGAGCAGTTTCTTTTATTATGCTTGAATGATCAGAATATCATACTATAAAGAACTTAATTTATGCACACATTTATTTGTTTGTTAAAAATACAAGCCATTATACATGCTTTAACAACCACTACTGTGTAACCTATTTCTTTATATTTCTTTGCTTGCCAATTATGCTTGAAGGGATGAGACTCACTTTTTATCTGCAGCCGCATTAAATATGTTCTGGATGAAGCACCAGTAATAAATATGAAAAGGAAGGATGTGCTGCTCCCCTTCCCCCACCATCTTATTGCCTAGCATATATCACCATAATATTGAAACACTTGGAATGCAATAAAGAAAATAAGTGATGTACAAAGAGTATTTTAGTAAGAAGCAGGAAACCCAACCCCAGTGAAATAGCAGACAACATCCAAAGGAGCTTATCTTGGGGAAAACTCTGCAGATAGAGAAACAGCAAATATTCTGATAGTACTGGATGGTGACTCTGCAGGTGAATCTTAGTGGAAAGTTTCTTGCAACGTTCTATCACAAATGGGAATTATTTTTCAGACTTAATTTTCTACCAAAGTTTGGAGGCCATACACAGTGTTTGGAGAATGTATTTCCCTCTCTCTTGGGCAAAGTCCACTTCTCTGCTTCCCTCTTTTTCTGTCCCAGAGAATGCTTGACAGGTCTTGCCTGTAACACTGTCCACTTGTCTGAGAGGTCTGGCTCTTCCTTGCAGCTACTCATAGTGCCCACTGGTATGCTGGACTATAATAGCCTCCTTTTCTTTATTCCCACTTACTTATGGCTTTAATGCAAGAGTGAGATTTTCAGTGATTGATATAAGACTCAGCAGAACTTTGAGCTGTGAACCATTTTTTATCAGTCATGTATCTATCAACGGAGTAGCCAATCCATGTCAAATCAAGACGGGTTGGACTCATTTTTTAGTCTGTTCAAACTGAAAGGTTAAGAAGACTACAGTAGGGGTTTGTATTTCAAAAGTTTGCTTTTAAAAAGATTCATGAGAAATTAGGTTTCTTTAAGACAATTGGGTAATTTTGAGAAATGTCAAAGTAAAAGAAAGGGAAATAAAAGCTTTATCTTTTTATTTAATACACTATAATAGATTGTGATACTAATTTTTTTCTCTATCTATCCCAGAAGCTCAATTTCTTTTGGAGAGACTGATAAATGGCCAAAGTTGAGTTCAGTTTTTATAGTACTGCATGCTGCCCATGACAGTATATTCAGGAGGCAGACTACAGAGACATCAAAGGAACTGTGTTGTTGGTGCATTTTATGATAAAACATAACTTTCTGCTGGAAAACACACTGGTGCAATCCATTCATATCACATTGAAAGACCAACTATCAAACAGAAATGTTATTTTTTCAACACAAAACAAAACTCCTGCATTTCATTTAGGAAAGATTTTGTCAGTTTTATTTTTTTTATAGTCACATGAATTTTCCCTGGCTATCCTTCACCTGCTTATAAATTCTCAATCCTCCAGGTGACACAAAAATGACAGAAAAGGATTTTTCTTCAGAAACCAAAAATAATTGATTATCAAAAGTGAAGTTGCAGAATGAAAGAAGCAACATAAGGCCTACATTGCCAAAAGACATATAAGGCCCAAACAACATTTAAAAGATCACAGGCCTGAGCTGCCTCATGCTTTTTGTTTACAAAGTTTTCATTCTTTTTAAAGGTGCTCATCTATATAAGTCAAAATAATTTCAGGTAATGTAGATAAAACAATGATTTTAGATTTAGATTTCAACCTTGTCCGAGTAGTTTGATAAATAAAAACTATGGGAATAATCAAATGAGTAGCAGTAGATACATATTCTCTTCTGTATTTATCCCAAAGGCTGAGATCCAACATTTATTCCTAAATGAAATTAAACAACTTCAATTTAATAATTACCTTCAAACATTTGTCGTTTAAATGCTTGAATATTTCATAAGACAAATTGTCCATGTCTATTGGAAGAAATTCTGAAAACCAGGTTATGCCTCTTCAGCTTCATTAACTCTGAATCTAATACTGTAGTATAAATCATTTCCAACCTAGTTTTCAGGAATAGAATTAAACATTAAAAAAAAAAAATCAATTCTTATGCAGCCAAAAATCACATCTAGAACTACCACAACTGCTCTTGTTGGCAATGCCCATCTATCTTCCACAATCTCAAATCACTTTTAATTAATCAAGCTACTGCAAGATAAATCCCATTACAGCTGACACTTTCTATTTTGTCCCATGTCTTGTGTGAAATATTTCTACTAATAATGTTTCTGACATTTCCTGTTTGAATTCATAGTTTTTTTCCTTAAGTGGAAAATAGACTACTGTTTGAGGTCTAGATCTTCTTGTTATCATGAAGATAACAAGATGTTATTAAAATCTTTAGTTAATTGTAATTATTAGTGTTCAAAGGAATGGCTGACAAAATTTTAATGCCAGATCTGATACAGTGGATCTTCTAATGGGACAACAAAGATACACAAGATTCTCCTGAACTAATTTTATGTCTGACTAACCACTGCAAAAAAATTGCTTCCATAGGCTTAACCCTATTCATGTTAAATAAGTAATTAAAATGGAAAGATCCATTTGAGCATACCTGTCAGTCTGCATTGACTAAAAAGAAAATGTCAGACATAATATTAGCTGTATACTGCTTACACAGCTAGAGTTAGGAGAGCTGAATTATACCTGCAATGCCTAAATGAATACTAACAACATTAAATCTTTCAGTGAGGAACTGTTCATCAACCACCTAAAAAACCAGAAATGCAAGCCTTAGCACCAGTCCTGTTGCAATGACTGGACATTGCCATTGGTAAAAATTCATTTTGTTCTTCCTAATTGCTAAGACAGTAAGCTGTTAGCCATGTAAATTGATAAAATACATATATGTTAAATATTTATGATAAATAAACTTATAAGTAAAAATGTTCATTTAAATTAATAAATTTGCCTATATAAAAGACATTAGACTATCACTCTGCATGGAAATAAGCTAAAATGTATCTTTGAAAACAAAAATACCATCAATGACCTCGATTGAAAATGGTGATTTGGAGCTCTCTGAGCTTTGAAGAAAAATGGGATTTCATATGAGAATGGGTTTCATATTACAAATGCAAATGACATATTTTCTTCTGCTGTTATTTATATTGTACTGATCATCCACAGGCCATCAATCTGTGATGTAAGCAATACTATTCAGATCCCTGAATAAGATTCCAATTCTTTTTCTGTTTAAAATGTTTCCGCACTGAATATTCTCAGTGGGGTTTATTGCCCTGATATAGAGTTTGCACTCTGAAATCTTGCAAGAACAGTAAAACAAAATGGCATATCTCCACACAAACATGAAATAATAGAAGACACAAAAGTAAATAACTATGGCTGATAAAATTCTGCACTTCATTCCCACTAATATTTTCCATACTGTGCTATGAAATGAAGTATTTTTCATTTAATTTACCAATCAATAGAAAAAATTCAGACCTCTGTAAAGCAGAGTGAAATTGGATTTTGATGAAGAATGATGCAGAGAACTATGCTAGTTGTCAGTTTTGAAGGAAATAGAAATTAATTACTTTTATTCAGAAAGATAGTAATAAAAGTCTTCAAGAACATCAGCTGCCTAGACTTCCAGGCATAGATTTAAAGTGAGTTTTAGATCATTACTAAAGCAGGGATTGAAGAAGGTCCAGGGAGTGAATTGTCAGCAGTATGTACAGTTCTTTCATCTTCACATTAAAAATTTATTGCATTTACAAGCCATGTGGTTTGAAAGTATCTTTTCATGGCTGATTAATCTTTATTTATGCTAGCAGAGATAAGTGTCCAGTGACTTGATGAAAATTAATTAACTTACTAATTTTATTAAGGTGGAATTCAGAGACATGTTAATTGTGAAAAGAAAAAAATATGCTGACAGTGATGTTGAGATTGCAATTGGAACCCATTCTGTAGCTCTGGAAGGAAGACAGAGTGGGTGGTGCTTCCTTCTCCTGTGCATTCTCACATGGACACAGAGGGGATGCAGATGCAGCAGGAGCCAGGGCACTCCACACCTTGTCCTTATCACTTGTGCCTGCAGAGGCAGCCTCAAGGATAGCAGCACACTTACACAGCTTCCACAAGACTCCCTGAAGCTGCCAGATTTATCCATCATACCACAAAGCATGTATACTGCCCCATCTCCTGATGGTTGGCTCTGCACATAGCAAGTCACTTTTTCTAGTACTCTTTCCACACAAGACTCTTGCCTTCAACTAACAAATTAAATAAGAATTTTAGGAAGTATGTGTGTTCAAGTATTTTGCTGAAAAATATCTTAAATATCATTTCCCTGGGAGATGTTCTGATTTTTGACTGCTTGTGATTCTTAACTGATTTATTATTTATTATTTATTAATTTATTCATACATTCAGCATGCAATAGTAACAAAAAACTGTTTTGCCCTCATTTGAACACCTGTTTAATGTCTTACATTATTGTAAATTTGAATGTTGCAATAAAATAAAGGAAAACAAAAAACGGGAAGTAGATGATTTGGGCTAACAATTCTGCAGCACTGAATGCTGCATAGAATAAAGCTATTGATACACTGCCCTGAGTACCACATCAATACTAACAAAAATAAATGGGACATTGAACTGCTGCATGGACTAGCATCACTGAGTCACCTCTCTCAGGCAGTCCTTTGAAAAAAAGCTTTCTGTTTTCCCTGGAGATGGAAGCCTCCTTCTTTCTAGAACAGGAGTCCTCTACTTTCCTGTCAAACAAGGCTGCCCAGCTTGTTTCTAAATGAGCTCATCTTCATCTACCAACACTCAGGTGGGAGCCCTGGAAATCCTGTAGCAATTTATCACTGAACAGTTTTTCAAAGAAAGCCTTTAAAGACTATGGTAGTTATTTTTATCTTCAGCCATACACTGAGTCAGGAGTTTAATAGTGGCTGAACAGAAAATGGTGAGCAGACCTGTCCACATAGCAGTAACTACTTGTGAGAACTTGTGTGAACACCACTATGTGATTATCCCTATGTCCCCATCCCATGATTATTTGAACTGGAAAATACATTTTTAATTACTACATTCTTCTAAAAAAAATGGTATATCCTACTGGCTTTTCTTTTCCTACAAAAAACAGTGAAGCACTGAGTACCTACAAATTTTTGGCAAAGCATAGAGTGTTGCCAAGAGAAAATGAGAAAAAAATGTAACCACTGTACCCTTCAACCTGTTAACAGTCAGGGCTGAAGTACTGCATTGCTTCAGTGTTCTCTGCAGAGCAGAGGTTTTCTTTCCAGGAGGAACAGCTTTGGCAGACAAACTGAATGACCTTTTCCTTGCTCTGTGTGATCTTTCCTAGATGGGAGAGCAAGAGGCCCAATACAAACATTGATTAATACATGTAGAATCTAAAGAAAGATGTAGATTAATAAGCAAGATATTAGTTAAGAGCCTCCCTGTTTTCTCCTTGGAAATAGAGAGAACAAACTCAATGTGGAAACCACTATGTTTCTTCCATATACTTCAATCTTGGGTATCTTTCTTACCTGTGCTCCAATCAAACATAGAAACTTGCAGTCCACACTGTTGAAGTACTATCTATTCTAGACAAAAAGTAAAAGTTACCATTAAATTCATATTTCCCTGCTGCAGTAAGAAAAAAAAAAACTTTAAAAAAGGCTTCATAAAATCAAGCCTGTTCTCCTGTAATCAGTGGCTGGCCTTGTCAAGCTAGCATTTTGAAAGTTCCCATGTGAAAGAAATCCTGGTGTGAGCAGTTTGTTAGCATAACAATCTATTCTGGGTGAAAAACAACTTGCACCTGTATAAACTGTTTCTACCCTGTTAGAGAGAAAAATGTAAACTATCTCTCACAAACAACTGTCCCTGTGTGTAGACACCGAGAGTTTGAGTGACCAATGAATACAGAATAACAACTTGTTATTAACCAATAAAAGTAATTGGCAAGAAAACTACTAGCCAATTAGAGTCCCATACAAGGTCTGTAAAACTGTGTAAAAAGGAGTTATGTGAATAAAGAATGGGCTTTTTCCACCATGAAGAAAATGGAGTCTGTGTGATTTTTTCCCATACTTCCCCTCAATCTGATCATTTGCACAGTTCAGAAGAGAAATAATATCTGCTGCATATTCCAGCAATCCTTCCTATGTTTCTAGAAGAACATGTATGTTCTTAAACATATAATGTGTGTTTAAATACTTACTGACAAGGAGAGTGATGCATCTGAGAGAGACACTACACAAAGCCCCAGAGATCCCTGTGAGGTATAAATTTGATTATGACACTTAACACCACTTCTTCGGTAAACTGAGGTTTAAGCAGCTGCTCTGGGAAATCCTTGGTTATCTTGAGAGTCTCAGCTGAGGACAGCACTTCTCGCTTAGGTCCACAAGAGAAAGGTTTATTCTGTAACTGAGAGTGAAAATGCAGGTGGAGCTTAAGCTGCACAGGGTCCTGAAAGTGACCCTCTGCAGCTTACGCTGCTTCTCTGCTCTTGAGAAACTGCATGGGAGTTGAGTGCAATCTAGGAGAAGCTAGAGAAAAAAAGGAAAATAATATTTTTCAGGAAATTATATGACCTGAATTTAAAAGACTTCTTGATTTTGTTTTTCATTCCGTGCATATATATACTATGTTCAGGCTGCATAAATTGCTTTACTGCTACAAGAAAAGCCAAACTATATTCACAAAATAAAATGTGTGTAATTAATTAGAAGAAAATACACCAGACTATCAACAAATCTCCTGCATAATTAGAATAGTAATGCTGTTGTGCAGGAGTTAATAAAACTTTAATTTGTTTTTGCTAAGTCAATAAGCAGTATGTTTTCTACTGAAAACCTGAAAGACCCTCTGGAAACTTCAATGCCAAATATATGTATGTATGCACATGTTACTGAGCAACTTATCAAATAAATCTTTGTGGAGGACACGCACATTACAGTCAACTATGTCATGCTGTGTGAAAAAGCATCATACTGGGATGTATAAACAGCCATACAGACTGCAAGACACACACAGTAATTACTGCTTCCAGTATGGGTCATGCCTCAGGTGACGTACTGTGTTCATTTTGTGCACCACAACTCAAGAATGAAGTGGACCATTTGGACAGCAAAAAGATTGATCAAACATCTGAAACTTATGACTTTTGGAGGAGGAGAGAACACACTGGGGTTATGAAGCCTACAAAAAAGAAAATATAGGGCAGACATAGTAACAGTCTTCAAATATGCTGCCTTCTGCCAAAGATTAATAATCTACTCTCCTGTCCCTGCTGAGCAGGCCAGGAAACAGTAGCCTTAAATTGCAGGAAGGAAGATCCAGGCTAGAGACTCGTGGGGAAAAAAAAATAAATCTGAAACAGTGGGAACTACCATAATGAATTTTGCAATGGCTGCAAAAGCTTTAGCTGGTGAAAATTTGTGTAGAGTAGGTTAGGTGAATATTTTTCAGAAATGACACAGGTATGTATGAAGTTATCTTGAAGGCAATATTCAACTTAATATTGCTCCTCTACTGTTTTCTTATCTGTGATTCTGAGACATCTGTGCAGCGCTCCACAGTTAGTTTTCAGTCTGGGATAAGAGGACGCTGCAATGCTCTTTTCTCTGATTCAAAGCATAGGATATTTAGTTCAGACCAAAGTTTCATGGCTTTAGTTTTGAGTCTAATTGAATTGGATTGTGGAGTCTTAAGGAAGTCATGAGGGAGAAACAGAATTCAGGAGTGAAGTGTAAATAGAATAAGTTTTTAGACAGTCTGGGGAGAGAAGATGTAAGTACTTTGTAAGTTTGAACCTCATTGACCAAAAACGTTGGGCTCAATTTGTCTTTCAAGCTGAGCATGCTGAAAGCCTTTGGTTCTGAAACTAAGTAGAAAGTGAGATTCAGAGTCAGTTTTTTTCTCATGAAATTTATCTTGCCTTGTAAACCTCTAGAAACTGTAAAAGACAAGACTAAACTTAACTGCTGGCAACACTTCAGTAGAAGAGACTTTTCCCTGACCTCTGCACCTAACACATGACAATGCTGCTCCTTGATATGTTACAGTTAGATTTCCTATTCCTTAATAACCAAATGCAAATGGTTGATGTGCTGTTCAGAAGATGTTCATAGTTTTCTTTTTGTAACTAAATTAGGCAAAATTCTTATCTACATTCTTATATAGCTAGAGTTATATAAATTTACATGGTATTTTATTCTACCTTCTTTATAAGCTGTCTTGTTTGCTTAGTTCTGTAGTCACAATCTGCTGTAAATATCTCACTGACATATTCCTTGATAAAATAACTTTTCATATGCTTATATGATTAGGTATGCTCAATAAAAACATCTTAACAAAGATGAGTAGAGTATAAAGAAACACATGCCCACAACAGTTATGTAAACTTGTTTCTAAATAGAACTATTCCCTCACAAATCACAGTGGATAAATACATATCTTCAAAAGGTCACTTTTGTAATTTTTAAGTGTCATACTGGTGAATATTATAGGAGATGCTGAGTCCCAGTCTTAAAGCTGGACGTGTTTGAGGGCTGTGGACAGAGCTCCCACCGAGAGGCAGAGGAAGTGCAGCATGGCAGATGGATGAGTGCCTTTCCGGGAACGTCTCTGCACGGGAGGTCAAGCTCCTGTTCCACAAAATGTTTCACTCAAATCACTACCTCCAAAGTCCTTCTGAAGAAAACTGTGAGCAAATGGGTGCATGTAACACTATCAGCAGAGAGAAGTGGTTTGCCCTGGTGTGGTTGGTGGGCAATATTCATTGGAAATGCTAAAACAAGGGCAGAAGTTTGTATTTGCCACTCCTGCTTCTGCATTTTAGGCACTGGATTATCACTGCTTGTCTTTATCTTTCTCTGAATGAAAATAAAATAGGTGAACACTAAGAGGAATGAACATGAATATTTTTCGTAATTGTAAAAAACCCTCATTAGTGAACTGAAGAGTAAAAACTTGGTTGATTTAAAAATTCAGATCATAACTTTGGAGGAAGTTTACCTAAGCTAAACTGCAACAGCAAATTTTTCTGTTCCAATAATGCCTTTGGCTAAGTAAAACTTGTGATATATGCCTGGATCTATTAGTGACAGATATATTTTATTATAGGAATTAATCATGTAATAAAGATCAATCATTTGTTCTCTTTCATTTTTAAAACCAGAAAGACTTGAATGCTTGTTAAGATTCTGAGGGAAGAGGAGTAATTTATGTCAGTCATTCAATATCAGATTTTGTAAGAAAGGCTAAATAAAGCATTTTTGAAAACTAGACACAAAGGCCAGATTGTTCTACTACAGACCAATTTTGCTCCTGTTCCATCACTGAATCTGGGATGCACTATTTTCTGTGGAGTAACTGGAGTAACTGGCAATTCTCATTCTATCACACTACAGTAACAGCGTGTCCTTTCCTACATCTTCAACCTTGAGGTATGTTTATCAGCATCCTTAATATTTTTGGTTTGACAACACAGCTCCAGGAAGTGTAACGCATCTGTGAGCTGTTTAAATGCATTTATATAGATTTATTTCTTCACTTAGTGACATCATACAAAGAGTTCCAACACATGTAATGGAAATTTGATAACATTTTCTAGATGATTGAGACATTTTTGATTAATTTTCCTGGCAGAGGACAGGAAAATAGATGTCAAAATGCTGATACCCTCTAGACATTTTTCCTCTACCTGTATCCATTAATAATGCATTTTAAACATGGCAAAGCAGCTTTGATTTCTGTCTTGCAGTAACAGCTGAAATTAGAAGAAGATTACTATGTACCGTGAGTATGAAGGACAGAGAGAAAAATGCTTATCATTGACATGGCAGAATCAGACAGAAGAAATGCAAGAAAGAAATCAAAACAAACTGTGCAATCTCAAAGATATTTCTTTTTAATTTTGTGTGTTAAATTTTCTCTAACAGGGAATGAATTAAGCTGAGCTAAAATTTCCATTCATTTATTGTACAGAAGTAGTGGTGTAATTACTTTCCTCTTATAGTCTGCAAGATGGGATTAAAGCAATAAGATTTAAAGTCACAGAAAAAGTATGCAAGTAGCAATTTATGTGCTAATTGTCTGTTCAGGATTTAAACAAGGCTGTATTCATAAATACCTGCCTTCACAAGGTGGTGTTCCTTTGCAGGATTTTGAACTCCTGTAAATCTATTTACCCAACATTGAAAAATCACAAGAAATTGTTTAAAAATAACCAGAATTCTGAAAATTCATGCTTTGTGTATTGGCTTAGAAGCTGTCATCATAATTTGGTGCTCTTTTCAAGATGAATACAACACTGAGAATTTTAAACAAGCCCTAGGGGTAGGAAAATATGTACACACAAATGAAAAACGAGTTTTTTGTTAAAAAATTTTACACTTGTATATGATACAAGAATATATGAAAGTAGCATTGTATTTAGTATTATGTCCCTATACCACATATTATTGAGTCTACAAAGCCAGAAGTTAATTTTACAAGAGCTTAAAATATAGATGTCAGCAATATCTTAGGATTCTTGGAGTGTTAGGAGTTTTCTTTTATCCTTAAAGGCTGCCATTGCTCCAGATTGATCCCACAAGTATAACAATACCATCACAGATATCACAACTGTTCTTATGACACAGTGATTGTTGGGCATCATTTCTATATATGGCAAAGTGTGTCAGGAAGTTTTTGAGGCTTTACTAAAGTCATTGTGACTCCCAAATCTGTTACATCCTGACTTTTCAGCTGTATCTGTTCAGGAGCTGCCAGATGAATGTAGTGACCAGAGGGCTGCACAGAGGTTTCCAGCCACAGCTCAACCTCCTTTGTATTGTGAGATGCTGAAAATAGCTTTGAGGGCAGCTAGGAGAAGCTGTACCCAGGTAACGAATTCAATATCTTAGTAACACGGCTGCTTTCTGTTCAGCTGTTCTTTACTCCTTGGAAATAATATGAGTAGCAATTCAGTTTCCTGCATCCAAATATTTAAGTTAAAATAGTAGCCAAACTAATCTGCACAAAAAAGAATATGGAAAGGGATGTGGGAAGGACTGCAGGGTAGTCTCATTGTAAAAGAAATAAGGGTATTTGAATCTCAGAGAAATACTTCTATCCTTCTTGCAGACATTTTTCTAGTGTCCATCCTTAATAAAAAGAAGTAGAATAGAAATTTGTTGTTAAACATTAAATCTAAATCAATGGAATAAAAATATTGCATTCCACATAGATGAACCAATAAAGAGGGGGAAAAAACAAACAAAAGAAATAATAAATTTTTGTCTTAAAATTTACATGAACTAATGAGTGGGAAGATGTTCCTATTCTGTAATGAGTGCATGGAAACCCATGGGGAAATGGGTTAATGCATTAATTTAATCAGTATCTCAACATATGTGATATCTGTCCAAGAAAAGTTATTTATAGTATCATGCAGGATGTTGTGTGGGCTGATGGTGCATTGGAAATAACACTAATGGCCTTCTCATGTACAAGCCCTCCCTATGCTCCTAAAAACTGGATGTGACCTTAAATCCACAGAGAAAACAAGAATGCAATCGAATTAAAACATATAAAGTAGCTAAAATGTGACTGTTATGATATGAGGCAAGCTGCTATTTTGCTAGGCTTTTCTTTTTCCATTATTCAGAAGACATAAAGAAAACCAGTACCTGAGATAAAGGGTATGAAAAAGGGGTAAAGAAAATAAAAGCATGTTTGGAGGCAGCTAAGACAAGGCATAGCTTAGGATTCTTCTCAAGAAAAGTCCTACAAAAATGTATGGATTTGATTATTTATATCCCATAAGCTTTTAAATAGTAATTTATTTTACAGCAGAACACTAACCAAATGCAATATGGGTTTTCATTGCTACCAACTCAGCAAAACATCACATAATACTGACTTTACAATCACTTTTTACTCAGCTTGCATTGAAACAAATGTATTTGAATAAAAACATTCATCTCTATACACCTTTTCCAAAATTATGAACAAAGAAATTCTGTAGTGTAAAAAATGAAAGCAAAAATCCTATTAATATTAGAAGAATTTAATTTTAAAATACTAAATATTTCAGTTATTTCTCTGTCCTCCCTCAGAGAAAAATGTTTAAATGAGAAAATCCTCTATGGCTTTCAAAATTAACTGGCTCTCCTGTTGGCAGTCAAAGCTCAGAAGCCAGCTATTCTTTTCCATTAAAATAATCCCTCTATGTCCTAGAATGAAAATGGCTGGATTCATGGGGGCGAGCAACAAAAACCAATGGTGGCTTCAGTCCCTCTGCTAATTGATTTTAGTTAATCTTCTGAGAACTATTCTACTTTCTAAGTTTCATAACAATTAGATTCTGCATTACCTTCTACTGTACACTAGTGACAGCAAAAGAAAATAAAGTTTTTATGATCCCTGCATTAAAGCTGAAAATCAATTTGGGATGCCTTCCTAGATGGGTATGGTGCTGACAGACAAGAATTAACTGATGTTAATACAATCCTAAAAGTGTCTTGTGCCACAAAGAATTATATTATAGAGTTTAAAGTTTTATTAATCAAAGAAACACAGTAAAACTAAACAGGAAACAAAACAGCTAACTACTAGTTTAAGGAAAGAGTGGGAAAACTACCTTGTATTTATGAAACCAAGGAAACACAGCACCATAGATAAAAGTAAACAAAAGTCCTAGCCAGAGTCTGTGGAAACATCATACATTATTCATAGGATGCAATTGCACTACTGACAATCATTCCAAATCACTCCAAAAGCAACTGTGACAAACCTCTAGTGTTTGAAGATTTTTCATGACATTCACCAGAGGATAAATGAAAAATGATTAATTTATAATTTTATACAGAACACATAGTATTTTCAACTTTCTGAAGTCCTATTTACAACTTTATATTGAGAATGAGGATAGCAGGAACAGGGCTGGCAACATGAAGGCTTTGCAGGAACAGACCTTGTTGACTTGAGTCCTGATCATATTTATGCCTCCCTGAAGAATGCTGCAAGCAATTTCCCTCTCATTGGTCATGAAGTGTAACACACAGAGAATTTTTCAGAAGCAGAATTTTGTTAATAGTAATGTGGAAGTGAGAAAACATCAAAGATGATCTGAGACAGTACTAAAAGTTGCCTTTTACTTTTCAGTTAGATTGTATATAAAGATTTGATTTTCCTGTTAAAGCCTCAGCCAAAGTTTGTCAGAGTGCTTTTAAACGATAAAAAAAGTGAAAATTGCTCATACATTGAAGACAACTGTTAGTTTATATGACAGATTAAGGAACACTCTTTCTGTCCCATAAATTCTTTTTATGTAATATATTTCCATATTATTGTTAATATCTTGCCATCTGAAATACCTTCCTTTCAGGATAGCTTTCATTTTTATTCATCCTAATCAGAGGAGACAGTATTTTCTTTAAGTTCAGCATCATAAAAAGAGTTGGTTACACTGCCAATTCATAGATAAAATAATGGATAGAAATTACATGAAATACTATGTTGAGAAGAGTGCTGCCATGTTACTCTCAGTAGAGTCATTACTCTCAGATATATGTTATATATTTATTTCCTAAACCTATTGACTCAATCTCTTTGGAGTTAAAGAGCTTGATTTAGATGCATACTTGACTTGCTTTTTTTCCTTTTGATGACTTTTTGATGACAGGTAGGAGGTGTGAGGTGATACTCCTCACAGCTTTTTTTCAGTACATTCTTAGACTACTGAAGTATCTGTTGTTCCATCTGTACCAAGGAAGCAAGAAAGGAAAAACAGGAAAACCATTAAGAAAGTGTATACACTAAAGTCCTGGTTGTTCAAACTGGTTTTATATGTCTCTACACAGATGTAAAGGTGTTGTAAATCTGAGCATTTGAAATCTATGCAGCAAAACACACCCTGAGTTCTCTGGATAAGAAACAGTGATAGATCTTAAGCCAGCTATGATACAACAATACTGACCCTTATTATGAACAAAACCTGGATGTGAACTGACTTTTAGCCTCAAAAAAGAGCTTTTGGTTCAACTACTCCCTCTAAAAGTCTGGCATTTTCATTTCTGGGTTTTAGCTTTTATAAGAGATACACTGGTCAAAAAGGAGATAGGAGCACTTTGCTGAATATGATTTTCCTGGTAAATTGAGGCATTTTCTATTGCTCTGGTCTTTAACCAGAGAGCAATCACAGCCAATTGAAGTCCCTGTTTTTTCCTGCCAACTCAAACAGGTTTCACAGCTTGGAAAGCTGGGGCAGCAGCTTTGCCCTTTGCCACTACTAGAGATATGAAATTATCCTGAGCAGAGACTGGAGTGAGAAGAAACATCAGGCATGCTGCAAACCCATGGACCACAATCACAGAGAAAAAATACCGTAAAAGGTTCAGCTCAGTGAGAAAATCATAAAGACCCTGGATGTTCTACACAGCATAGATTAGCACCATTTTTGCTTTGCTTCATTTCATCACTGAATCCAGCAGTGTTATGCAGCTTCCAACAGGCTTTTGAGCAATAGCAGCATTGTGGCTCTGAGCACTTCTGGCTCTGAAATAGAATGCAAATGTTGAAAACCTGCTGGCAATGGACATAACACACCCCCTCCCGTGTCAGCAGTGAGAGCCTCAGACATTTTGTGCTCTAGACACTTCCAGATGGCAAATCTTCAGATGCTCCTGATCTCTAAGACAAACTGAATCAGTGTGCTTCTGTGGGAATTGGGACTTGGAGGACTGTGGAGCTGCAGAGTGCAATTAGCTTATCATCCTGCAGTCAAGTTATGACATATACAGGTTTTAGCCCACCAGTTCACCAGCAGAATGACCAGCAGCACTTGCAAAAGACACATTTTGAGCTGGCTTCCTGCCAGCAGGTCTGAGCTGAGCTACCTATTTTTATTGATGAGGCAGCAAAGTCCTTCAATTCTGTGCTGCTTGTGCAAATATGCCCTTACATGCAATGGCAAGGAGCTGCCCTCTTTAGATCATCGGTGTCCCAGGCACCTGGGTGGAGGGTGCTGTGCCTGCTGTCACCTCTGCTCCTTGAGAGACAGTCCTGCAGGCAAATATAGCTATGTCCTCTTTCAGCCTTGCTTATGGGAAAGTAGTACCTGGTCAAATTGGGAAACCCTTATTTCTCATTCATTGTACCATCACTTAAGGTCTTATACTCAATTTTATATTTGTCCTCTACTAGCTAGAGCTATATTGATGCATTTAACCCTCCTCTAGAAAAATAATGCTCTGTACCAATTCCCTTTTGTTGCAGTTGTTCTGTAAAATATCAATCAACTTTTTATTTGTGGATAGGAAAAGAAAGAAAGGAAATAAGGAAGTTAAATTAATTTTGGCACTAGGACATGCTTAAGGTGTTAAAACATGTTTACCATTCCAAATATTTCCCAGACATTGCTGTGAAAGCTTAGTGTTATTTAAAAATCCAAATACCCTGTGAAAGCTTTTTGAAGGGAAGGAGAGAATACCAAAACAAATCCATTTTTTAGGTGCCTTTTCTATCAGTTTGGAATCACAGTGACATGCTACCATAGGGGCTATTGAAGCACTGAAGAAAACTGCTTTCTTGATTTGAATTCTCAGCAGATGACTTAATCAACTAAAATTACACTTTAAATGTTATCTTTCATTAATGGGAAGTTGGTTTTTTGTCTCACATTCAAACAGCTGCCTCCTCGGAGCAGAAATGTGCTCTTCAGGTGTCAGAGCCATACTCTGGTACAGCCTTCAGCTCTGCTCTGTGTCTGTGCCTGGTGATTTCCTGGAGCTCAGAAGGCAATTCATGAGGAAACAGAGTGGCATGGTTTTAATGAACGGGATTAAAGATTCTGGGTCAGGCAATCAGAGCAAAAAGGGGTCCCTCCTGATTTTGATGAAGTTTCAAGGAGCTAAATGCTGCAATAAAGGATGACTTTTGCAATTGCCTTTCTCTCTTATCATTAGATTAATGCTGAAAAAAGTGACACTTTAAAAGGTTTAATGCTGAGCTTAGAGCTGTAGCACTGCTGCTAAGTGGATGCTTTTCTTGTTGAAAGAGCAATGCAACAAGGAACCTCACATTGCTTCCTTTATAAATTGCAGGCTGATATCCATTTATAGTTCTCATTCTAGGTCATTACTGGGAATAGAGGATTGTAGTGTCCCCTCTTTTCATTTTCCATTGCTTCAATGACATTAACAGTTCCGAGTCAAGAATCCAGTCTTCTTACAACTCATGTGAAAAAGTCCCTTCACACAGCATCTGCATTTCGGTGTCTTGCTATAGGTTTCAACCTTGTTTATACACATTTTAACAGGATAATATGCTGCAAGTTTTCTCTTTAGAAACTCTCTGTCCCTGATTATTTGTCTAAAAAAAGATTTATCACATTTTAATTCTCTCTCCCAGAAACATGAGATTAAATAATACACTTTAAATACCTTTATGCTTCAGAATTATATCTCACACAACACATTTTTAGAGATATTTTTATTCAAGCAACTTTTTTATTGACAGGTTGACAAGAATAATTTCAGTTCAAAGCAACTCTGTCTTTCTGATTCCAATTCTCTTTAATGTTGTCTATTGGGTCTGGCTGAGATGGAGTTAATTTGCCCCATATCAGTCCTCACATTGCTGTGCTGTTTACTGGTAGGTGAAAGGGTGTGGAGAACTCACTGGTGTTTTAGTTACTGCTGAGCACTCCCTACACAGCATCAGGGCTGCCTCACTAACATTCCTCTCACACACACCTGTAGTGTTGGGGTTGAGTAAAATCTTGGCAGGGGATGTAGGCACATATCCAGGACAGGTGATCCAAACTGATCAAAGGAATATTCCATACCATGTAATAACTGATCAGACATACAAGCTAAGAGAAAGGAAGATGTGAGGGCTGCTTTTGCTTTTCTAACCTGCCTTTATCTTGACCAATAAATTTTCTTATTTTGTCCATCTTTTGACCATCTTATTTTGTCCCCTCCCTCTCATTTTGAGGAGGGGAGTGATGGAGCACCTTGGTAAGCATCTCATATTCAGACAAGGTCAGCACACCACATGTTGGCAGCAAAATTTTATTCATGTTTTAAATATTAAATATGGGCTATGGGTCTTAAGGAAAATACTCTTTTAGTCCACTAAAAACAATAACTATGAATGAAGCACAGGAGGGAAAAATTTTGAACTATGTAGTATCATAATAGCTCAATCTAAAACAAACAAACAAACAAAAAAGATACTTTCGAGGCAGTATATTGCTCCGTCAGGATACAGCAATATTTTTAAGGATGTTAGAAACAAATTCCAACCCACTTTGATTTCTGCTCCTCATGTTAAATGTATTTCTGTTTCTTAAATATACCCCTAAGCGTAGAAAATAATTTTATACTGTCTTTGTCCCTAGTTCAATAAGTTCTGTTTTCAAGCACTAAGTTTTATGTTAACCAGAGGAAACACCATGTCTTCACAAGATGGAAGGTGTTGCTTTCGGCTAAGGTAGGGCTAGCTGGCTGCTGGTTGGGGTTAAACCACAACAGGAAGCACAATAACATGCTTTAATAATATTCTGTGTCTGGAATAAAAATAAAAGCAACTGTCTCCCAATGTTGTGTTCAAACAAATAGGAAGAGTCCTATACCTTTAAAACAAAGCCACAATGCAGCTTCTCTCTCTTCAGGGTATCCTATGCGTGCTTCATCTATGTAGTAAGTAATAGAGCAAACCCTTTCACTGAACTCTGTTAAAAGTAGAAATTTCACTCAAAACTCACATTGAAACCTACTTTTTTGCTGATACCATTGATGATGTTTCCTTAAGAGGACAAAATTACTCATTCACAGCAGGATGGGAGTGATAGAAGCAGCTTTGGTGGCACTTGGCTTCCAGTCAGGGTCAACCCACCACAAATTACCAATCACATTGGCTACCAAAGAGAGAAAAATCTCTGTTAATATTTCAACATTGATCAGAAGAAAGACAAAACACTTTCTCTTGAATTTTGCTCATCCTAGGGTGTAGAGGATAAAGAGACACTCTACCTTCCTTGGACTTTGATTCATATTATTTTTTCTTACTTTTTCATCTTAGTCCCTGTTCCTTTCTCAGGGACATATGGGAGTTTAACTCAAGATGCCAATCCTTCATGGCAGTTTATGTGCAAATACTTTAGAATAAGCATGACACTAGATATGCAGACCTTACATTTACATCTGAGCAACCTGTGGAAATCTACTATTTGATTCCTAATGGCATTGGCATGGGTCAGAAGGTTTGATGAGTTGTAGGGAACATTGAAATCCTCTTAGAGAAAAAACAGATCTCACCCAGCTTTAATGACAAGAAATTCTTCTATATTCACATTAGCTTAATTGAATCAGTGCAGATCAGCACTAAGGGTTTTTGTATTTATTTTTTAAAGTGATGCTAGGAGATGTTACAGCAATCATTGAAGTCAGATCAAAGTTTTTTGGGTTTTTTTTCAAATTAAATTCAAGTAAAATTTTGGAATTAATTTTTTCTTTGGTTAACATTTTGGACATTATTCAAGGGGTAAGAATAATATTGACAAGATACAGCAAGCCTATAAAATGTGCAAAGTTAGTTTGCTAGTTTTGGTTTGGTTTGTTTTAGAAGTCACAAAATCCAACAAAAAGATACTAGCAATAGGATATTAAACACCACATTGCAATGCAAGCTTTCTTTTCAGTCTTTCTCAAATTAGTCATTCTCAGCTTGTCTCACTTGTGGGTTCCCTCCCCACACCAGAGGACTAGCATTGGTTGCTCCCAGCAGTAGCACTGCAATCCACTAAGCTGTGACTCCAGCAGCTGAATGTAGCTCTGCTTACAAGAAACTAGTTTCCTCTGATCTTAAAATTGAAGAAATTAAACAGGACAGCTCTTAAAACCCTGTCGCCCCCTGCTGCTCAGAGAGCTGAGGACTGACTTGTCTGAATTAGAGTTCCCCATTAGTGATGGTGTAAGTGGATTTCATGCTCCGTGCTCACCTCAACCTGCCGAGACTCCGTCTCTATCTGCAAAGCCTCTCCGCCAATTTCCCTCACAGCTCAAAGCTTAATGGGCCATTCAGGAGCTAGACTGCTCTTCACTGGCCCTACAAATAATAATTTCTATAAGCCTGGGACTTTTATCCACAGGTATTCCCCTCTCTACAGCCTGATAATTCACCTCTAATTACTGCTGCATGAACACCACCATTCTCTCAGGCTCAATTCCATATCCTTTCTCCTCTGTGCCACTTGGCACATCAGAAAATCAATAGATGGCTAAGGCAAGCTCTCCCAATACTCTGCCTTCACCAGATGTATTCTTCCTTAGCAATTCTAATGCTTGCTTCTATTTGCTTTTCCCAGTCTGTGAGCTGCCTTTTTTATTCCTTGTGCCTGATCTGATTCCAGACTGTTTCAAACTTGATCTCAGGTCTTTTTTTGAATGCCCTTGAATGAACCTCTTCTGTGGCCATGCGAGACTTCAGAATCTTGTCACAGATTTTCATGTCCTAATTGTGTAACAAATGGTGATGTTGTTCCACAATTAACCTTAATTTGCATGGCACCACTTCTTACACATGATAATGACATTTGTACTGATGTAATTCTATGTATAGTTTGATTAGGTGATTTTAATACAATTATACAAATACACAGTAAAAGATTACCAGTAAAATTATGACTAGGTAACTATTAGACTTTTTAGACATTTTGGATAATGAGATATTTCTTATTTATCCTTATTTAAAGTGGATAAAATAAAAGAAAAAAAAACAAAACCCAAAAATTTATATAAATTCTTTCCAGTAAAAGGGATTGTTTACATTGTGAGGTCAAATGCTTCTTATATGCATTCTCATTTTAGTAGTCATAGCAAAGGTTCAACAGCTCTAAATTGAAAGCCCTACAAATAAACTAGTTAAGTTGATAATTTTGAAAACTGTAGTTTTCTAAAGAATTTCCTCTGAGTAAACCAAGGTCATAATCTCATACAGGGAGTTTTAAATTAACAAAATATTAACATACATTAACACACATTAATGTGGTAATATTTACATCTTAAGTCCCGGTCGATGATATTTGTGGGGGATTTGTGTAATTTTTCCTACTATGTATATGTATGTCTTCAGCTAGAAAAGACCAGGTGGTGCTGAAACAATTCTGATGCATTTATGTACGGATAAAGAAAGCTTTAGTATTCTGCTTGGCTTGGATAAGACTTTCTCTATAAGATCAGTACAAGGAGTAATTACCTGCCTGAGAGAATTTCTGAAATCGGTTTTCTAGCAAACTGACTGTATCCTATTATTTCCTCCACCACTCTCAAGACATGTTTTGTGTCAATGTACCCTGCTCAAACAAGCAACATCACACTGAAGCAAAGGATCTTGCCTGAAAGGTTAAGATTTCAGTGCTGTGAGGAAATGAGTGACCACAGGACATTGAACTGTCTCCATCCTTCATCAGCTCCACAGGAGGAGCATCCCAGCTCCTTGCTGACTGACTCCTTCCTCAGACATGCTGTACAGCCACCTCTTGGTCCCAGCTGTGTACAAACAGCCTAAAAACTGCTTCTCTCTCACCAGCTGTTGGCTGCAGGTGAGGGCAACTCAATCTCCAGTTAGTTGTCACAAGGGAGAAAGTTAATTTCTACTTTTTTCTGGGCAGATAATCATTAGAATGTCATGAGTTGGAAGGGACATTCAACACCATCCAGTTCCAATCCTGTGGGCAGGGACAGCTTCCTCTAGACCAGGTTGTTCAAAGCCCCATCCAGCCTTAAACACTTCTAGGGATGGGGCACCCACAGCTTCCCTGCACAGCCTGTTCCACCATGTCACCATCCTCACAGTGAAAAGTTTTTTCCTAATATTTAATTTAAACCTCTCCTTTTCTAGTTTAAAGCAATTCCCCTTTGTCCTGTCACTACATGCCCTTGTAAAAGTCCTTCTCCAACATTCTTGTGAGCCCCCTTTCAGTACTGGAAGCTCTGCCTAAACTTCTCTTCTCCAGGCTGAGCAACCCCAGCTCTCTCAGCCTGTCCTCACAGGACAGGTTCTCCAGCCCTCTGATAATTTTTGTGGCTTCCTCTGCACTCACTCCAATAGGTTCACTTTTTTCCTGTGTTTGGTCCTCCAGAGCTGGAAAAATTGTGTAAACGACATAGTTTTTGTGGATCTGGGGGTTTAAGCTGTAAATGTGAAATCTTTAATGCAAAATAGAAGGAAAAACAAACATCAAGAAATCTTACAAAGTAGAGAACACTAGAGCATGTATGAAGGGGAAAGCATTGGTTGACAGGGAAGGACTAAATGGGACTAAATCAAATGGAACTGTAAGGGCACAATTTCAGTACATACACTGTGAAATACTGAGCATGAAATAACAATAATATTTGGAACTGATATATTATTCCTCATTCTTTTTGAAAGTTTTATGTTGTTTTATTAAAGTAGGAAGATTTTTTTTTTAAATTTTTACTGAGATTAGTAAGATATTATTGAAAATGGATAGCAGTTTCCTGGCCAAGGGATTACAAACTCATAGTAAGTAGTGGGTGCCTCATTTCTGGATGTACAGCTGTAGACTTCTTTTGAACTGAATTTCACCAAAATTACTCAGAAAAAGTATTTTGAAAATCAAGTCCTTTCAAGAGTCTCCATTTGTGTAAACAAAAATTAAAGCAGCTGAAACCATGAAAGAACTGTTTTGAAGCATGTCCCAAAGCTTAAGAGGCATTTGCTTGTTTAACAGTATAGGACTTACATGTGGGAAACTAAGAAGTCTTTCCTCCTGTAAAAATAGTCAAGGCAAACGAGGAAGGCAAGTGACAGGTTTTTAAAAAAGTTTATTTGTACTTACTAATACATGCTTTTATTTTTCTTGCATGTGACTTAATATGCCTTAACTCAAAAGATAGGTATGGCCCAGATGACTTATACATAAGGTTCTTCTCCAGCCTCAAGATATTTGATCTTTAGTTAAGTGAATATTGTAAAGAGCTTTCTAAGCCCTTCCCTGTAAAATAGCTACATTTTTAGTAGAGATACTAAGAACATACAAGCACTACATCTTGAGAAACTGTAATGCCCTCAAGGAATATGCAGATAAATTGGAGTAGAGATACTAAGAACATACAAGAAATCCAATATATTAAATCACTACATCTTGAGAAACTGTAATGCCCTCAAGGAATATGCAGATAAATTGGCAGAAAAAATGAATATTCTAGTGAAAGAAAGGTTAAAATTGCAAAAAAAGCAGCATTGTGAAAATTATGTGGAAAATATTGAATTTGTTATATACTTTATAAGGCCAGTTGACCTGCCTATAAATAGTTTATTTTTTATTTTACTTGAGTGAAAAATAATTTTCATTCTCTTTTTTAAAATGAACAAACAGAAAATGAATAGACCTTTTCCCTCGGTACAGGTGGGATCTGCATAGTTAAAAAATATATGAAAATGATTAAGAATTATTTTTAGGAAAGACATGAAACCCACAGGGAAATCTTTTTGTATAACAGTAAGACTAAAGTACTACCATCTCTATTATTTATGTCCATCAGGAAACCACTGAGCTAAGGGAATGGGTCAAGAAATGGATGGGCTTCATGAAGTTTTGGATCAAAAACTTTCAGACTTCCTGAAGGTTACATTACAAGCCTGTGGACTGTGCTGTAAACTTAAACATTGTCATACATTTTGCCAAATATTTTAGATGCACCAGAGAATTTTAATATCTTTTACAAGTGCTGTACAGCAAAATCAATGGTAGCTTGACAGATTTTTCCATTTATGGGTGAATGGTTAAGTGTTTTATTTTCAACAGTATCATCTTCTTACACAGGAGGCCCAAAGAAGATTTTTTAATTAGCTCTTCTTCTATAAAATTAGTCTTTTCATTATGCATTCTAGCCTAATCATACATGGATCACTAAAATGGATAAACTTTGGGATATCAGCTTTTAGCATTAAGATATCTGGTGCACCAACACAGTGTTTAAACAGAGAGAAAGTTAGTATCTACCTGTTTATCCATTAAATGCCTTCCAGGAATTTTGTTTGGCAAAAATACAAGTGTTACTTTTGCTGATTTCTCCTCAGCTTTCCAATGACCTCGAATCATGCTGATTGTTTCAGCGGGGGAACACAGAGACTATTCTTCAGCTCACCCTTCCAAAATCATAGAAAAAAAGCATTTCTGATATATGATGTAGCAAAAAATTGTCTTGCAAATTGCTCAGCAGTGACCATAAGCCACCAGTTGAGAATATTCTTTATAAGGCTAAAATGTGAAGAACAATTTCTATATGTTACCATTTAGATTTTCATCATCATGCCTTTCAGTGGTCTTTGAATACATTGCATCTCTTTTGAGCTACAGACCTGAAAAGACTGAACTTTCATTTTCATTTTAATTTCATGGGACAGATGAAAAGAAATGCTATCCAGAGCAAATTTGCCCCACAAAAAGAGGCTATAGTCTTAAATAAACTCATCATGTAAATGTTAAATATGAGATGTAATGGATAATTATCTGACCGCTTTCACAAAGAAACCCTAATGCAACATCTAACATTGCTTTATAGCACAGTCTGCCTTCATTTTCACTAAGGCACTGTTCAAAGGACTGCTCGTAGTTCCTGCCACACTCCTGTTTCAGGCAGAGTGAATCCTCGGTTTTGGAGAGTGACATGAGGTCCAAAGCTGCCAGCTTTCCCTGCCAGCACCACGGGCTCTACATAGGCTCAGGTAAACTGCAGACCTGGGGGCAGGCTCACGACACCCCAGACTGTCACATCCAGTGCACAAGTACCCCAAATAAATGGCTTTACAGAAAGCTGCTCTTAGCCGGAGCCACAGACACAAAACAGGCATGGAGATAGGTATTACTTCTGGGCTACATTCACCTCTGGATGTTACAAAAGAAAAGTGAAGGTCACTCTTTCCATTAGATTCTTTCAGGCATGAATGCATTGGTATGTGCATATTTTGAGACATTGTCTGAGGGAAGTGCACAGGATGGCAGGAGTGAAAATTAATATAAAACAGCAGAAAATGCACAGTGGCTACAATTTTATATTTCCCCGTTTTCAGAATAATCACTAAAAATAATTATGAGAATTTAATTTAAAGAAATATATGTGCAGAATTTCTTTATAATAGAAATTATGTTGTGTAGTTCTTTAGACATGCAGTACAGTCATATGCAGAACTGTGGTTTTAAGATATGATTTTATTCAAATATGGACATTTGAAGTGTAAATGGAAAATTTTCACACCTTGCTGACACTGTTCTGCAGTTTCAGTGACAAAGAACTTCTCTGAAATGTTTCACATAGATCTTTGTTGCAACATGGGAATCACTCCTGTTGAAAAATGCGCATTTTAAATTTTAGTATACAATATAATAGTATATAGAGCATAGAACATAACATAACTTTGCAATATTGTTGCAATTTTACTCACTGGATATTGTCATTAAATTAGTGATGTAATTATGTTAAACATAAAAATTCTGAGATGCTATATTCTGTGACAGACATAGCGATTTCCTGTTCTTCAGTTAAAAAGAAAAATTCAGATATGCCAGAAGCAAGTTTCACAGAAAAATTGACTTGTCCAGTTCCTGGTATAAAATAATTAAATAAACATGAAAGAAGAATAAATCCCTTTATAAAACACTCATGAAAGACTTCATATCCTGAAGTTGCTCAATTTATGTAAGGGGTGACTTTTGTTTTAACATCTGCCAGTCTTCATTGTCATACTGCAGAAGCACATCTTTATGTATAAGCAGAGAAAAAGGCTGACAAGGTCTTTGCCAATATGGAAATCTATTCTTTGATCTTTTTGCCCACAAAGGGTGATGAAAAAACAACACTAATTCGCCTTTTGTACTTTATGGTTGATGAAACATTACCAGTTGTCAGAGGATTTTTAAGTATTCATGAATACTAGTGCTCTACAACATGGATAATACAAGTGCACTTGATTATTTATAACCCAAGACATCAAACTGGAGGCTCTGAGCCAGACAAGTATTTAGTTTACATTCTGGCTCTTTATTCTGTTTTGCTTTTTTTGCTTATTTGTTTCTCCATTGCCTTCCATTCCTGAAATGAATTTATTGCTGAGAAGCATTTGTAAATCAAAGACCAGTCTCATTTCCTTGCTGGCTTTCTCTCTGTGTGTTGTTTTAAGCTGGCTGTGCTATGCTCACATGCATTTGAAGTTCCTCTTCAGCACGATCAAGTGAAGTGATGCCATTTTCTACATTAAATTGTGGCTCTGTGCTTGTGAAACTTGGCAACTGGAAAAACAAGTGTCTTAATTAAAAACTTATTTTTTAGATTCTTGTGAATTCATAGTGGTCAAAAATATTTATAAAGCCCTTAATATCGTTTTTATGGAATTTAATGTAATTTAAATATTATTCACACAATCTATAGTGATATTATGGAAGATACTTCTTCGATCACAAAATGCAGGATATGTTGGGCAACAGCTGTGCCCATGATTTATTTGCCCACATTGTGGTGATACTGTCCTAATACTTCTCCCTGTGCCTCTTGGGAATGCTTCTCACTTTTAGGACTTCTATAGTCCATTTAGTTGTATTTCCATGACATTTTAAAACTGAAGTTCATAGGTTGGTTTTGTCTTCTGGCTGCATCTCCATTAATTAATCACCAAAATTAATTTCTAATACAGTCACTTTAGCAATGCAACATCTTTATTTTTATTTCTTTGGGTTTATATCTTGAGTTTTTTGAAATTATTTTCCCCTTGTGATTGATTGGTAAGAATCTTGATATCATCTCACTATATTTCCACTGATGCAACAGTATCCTTCATATCTTTTATCTCTTACTCTTTTTGACAATTTGTTTCAATGTAGTATTTTTTAATAAATCCTGATTTTATTCAATTGTGCCTTGCAACTTTTTGGTAGACCTGCTGAAGCTTCTTCTGTAATTAGAGTATTTAAAAGTTCTCTCCCTCTGTTGTCTGTGTACTCTCCGGTACTTAAAATGGTATGAATTTTCATTGCAATATTTTTTGTGTCATCAAGAGTGTTTAGATAAGTAAATGAAAGCATCCAATTTGTATCTATAGATTTATTTCAGTAACACATATGACTAACATATCTTTGGGAGATATTATTGCTGTATCAAATTTTTTCAACATTAGGTAATGAGTGTAAAATTATTTAAACAGGGGCAGAGGGAAGTGAGAATAACAACCAAGAATGAAACTGATACACAACAAGATATAAGCCTGCACCAGGACCACGTATTTTTAACTTTAAAAATGAAAAGAGTATTTTTAACTTTAAAAATCAAAAGAGTTTTTCTTGTTGTCTATAATGTTCATTAAAATCTATTCATATTTTTTGCCAAGTTTTAACATTTTATTTGTAATTACTATTGTGCCACGTTCCATTGTATTTTGCTTCACATGTAGACTGTTTTCTTTCAGACTTCTTTATAAATTACTTTTATCTTGCAGTGCCTGAAGACAATCTGTTCTACAATCATTCTGGAAAACAACTGCTTAATTAGTTGGCTGTATCTCCTCATCCTATATCCTTTCCTGGCTTTGTCTCCTTTGAGGTTTAACCCCAACCAGTAACTAAGTACCACACAGCTCATTCCCTCACCATCAGGACTGTGGAGACAATTGGAAGAGTTAAAGTAAAAAATAAAATAATGGGTTGGTATAAAGACAGTTTAATAGGGAAAAAAAAGAGCTGCGCATGCAAGAAAAGCAAAACAAGGAAATCATTCACTGCTTCTCTTGAGCAGGTGTTCAGCCATCTCTAGGAAAACAGGACTCTGTCATGCATATCATTTGCTTGGGAAGACAAATGCCATCTCTCCAGAAGTTCTCCGAATTTGTTCTTCTCCCCCTGGCTTTACATGCTCAGCATGATGCCATATGGTCTGGAATATCGATTTGGTCAGTTGAGCTTGGCTGTCCCAGGTATGTTCCTTCTCAGCTTCTTGTGCACCCCTAGCCTTCTACTGGAGGGGTGATACAAGATGCACAAAAGCCCCTGATGCTGGGCAAACATCATTTGGCAATAACAGAAACTTCTCTATGTTATCAACACTGTTTCCAGTACCAATCCAGACACAGTCTTATACTAGTCCTTGTGAAGAAAATTAAATCTGCCTCAGACAAAACCTTATGAAGCTCACACAAAGCATAATTTTGATTGTGTTTTAATAGAGCTTATTCTCTACACAGCATTGTGAGTAATGTTGGGATCTTCTACTTGTCATTTGGTCCTTTTAAACCCAGAAGAGATTACCACACAGGCTGAAGCTGAGAAAGCTAAAGGCAGTGGAAGTGAAAAGCCAAAGGGAAGGAGCTGTTAAGCTGGAAGATGATAGTAAGGTAGTGTAGTTACCTCGAAAGGGTAACTATTCTACCCTGAGTTAACAGAGAGCAAGAAATAACACATCTGCAATAATAAGTGAGCCCTGAAGAGCTAAGCAGGGAAAGGAGAAAAAGACTCAGCTCAGAGAAAGCAATCCTGCATAGAGACTCCTTGCAGCATCTTAGAAATATGGAGTACATGACTGTTTGGTGAGTGCTACTTTCAATTATATATGTAGCTGAGCCTTTTAAATTTAAACTTCAGAGATAACTTACAGATGAGCATTGAAAAGGTGTGTAAATCTCTATGTGTGTGCTATCGGTAACTCTTTGCAGGGCAGTTCTCTCAGCAGCAGTGTGTGAGCTGAAAAACTGCCTGGATTAGACACTGATGTGAACAATAGTCCAATAACATCCATAGCCATCGGAAAAAGTAAATTGTGTGAGAAGGATTAGTGTTGCAGCAGCTGGTGGTGTAGCCGAGGGCTGCAGGAAAACTTTTGGAGTAGAGCTGCATTGCTTGCATATTGATGGTTTAGCTTGCATATACACCCCTGTATCCTGGGGCTGCAGAAATAAAAATTCCTTAAAGTGGTGTTTAGGACAAAGAGATTTATTGACCATATCTTCAGCATCTGAATAAACAGACTTTTCTCAGAATCTTAGATTCCTCCCTGGCATGCACAATGCCTAGTGTGACAGAGGAATGCATTTCCACAGATTTTCTAGTTTTCTTTTGAATTTTTTTGTCTTGTCAGGACTGACAAGAATGTTGTCAAGACATTGAATCTGCACAGCCCTAGTCCTCCTGACTCCAAACTGCTTTGCCCACAGTACTGTAAAAGTAGGCACTCTTCTGCTTTCTTCACTCCTTCTCTCCCTCCCCCCTTCTCTCTCCCCCTTTTCCAGGGTTAGACACCTGCAGTTGTCTCCCACATTGAGGAGTGACTTTTCTCCAGCAAAGATCTCAGCTAAATTCCATTGGCCTGAGGTCTGTCTGGAGAAACAGTGTCTAACTGGGTGCGCTTTAAATTTAACAGAGCTGGAGAAGCCTACTGCAAATGGCTTTGGAGAGCTACTTAACTGACCTGGGCCACCAAATAAAGTGGGAAGAAAGGAAGTCTGTCTCAGAAGGCTTTTACCTTTCTTTTTAACTAGGTGTGCTAAGCTTTCCAAGCGGGTCAATCAATCCTAATAAAAGGTGAAAAATCCTAGGAAGTGTACACGACATCAGAGGAAATGGAGTCTAGTGTATTTACTCCAACAAAATTCATCCACTTAACAAAGCCATATATTTCTGTACAAGCAAAAAAGCATTCAGAGCAGAGATGTGTTAGGTTTATTACACTGAAAATATTCGTTGCTAGCAGATTACATTTACAGATGCAAGTTTTTATGTCCTGCTTTAAGGCACAATTTAAAACATTATTTTCAATATTTTGTTCCTTGCCGGAGACAATAATAAACTTTAAAGAGCTTGAAAGTATTCATCCTAGCCATAGCATCTGATTTAACTTTGAAAACGCATATCTGTTCAGCAGGGATGGAAATAGTAATTTTATTAAACCTGTAATTTAGTGGTGTTTACAATTCAACCTAGACTGTTTATAAATATGATATTAACTGGTCAAGCAACTACATGCAGAAATTCCATAATATTGCTGCCCTGTAATTTTTGTGTCTTGCCATTACTCTCTTCAATACAAACATGAAAAAGTGTTCTACATTCAAAATAAAGCTGCATTAACACAGTTTATTGGTTTCACTTGCACATTATGATGTAACATCTTTAAAACATTCACAGAATTTTGAGATATTAAATGTAGCTATGTACCTTGAAAGATACTAAGCCAATTTCTGTCTCAGCATAAGTCAAATCAACTCGAAATAATAAAATATTGCAGACAAATAGGGCTAAAATTATTTAAAACAGCCAAAACTATTCTCTCCCTAGAGAATATTTCTACAGGAAATCAAATTGTAACTCAGTCAGCACAGTGGAAACAAGAAGACACTTTTTGTAAATGTGCTAAACAATGAAATGTAAACAACCACACCCTCCCTCTCCCCCTCCCCCCCC